>NC_053027.1:201003336-201287080 GCF_003073215.2 Triticum urartu | reverse complement strand
AGTTGCTCAAGAGCGTCATCAGCAAGATCTTCATCACTAGACAGATCGATGGCATCATTGCGCAGAATGGCAGCAGCTGTCAGTTCTTGGCCGGTGTGTGGCAGAGGCATCTTGACTTTCTGGGGCTTGGAGATGCGTGACAAATCTTCAGACTGCACACTGTCTTCAGGAGGTGCAGTGACCAGTGGCTTCGCCCGTGAGATTTTTGGTGCAGAGGCAGGCTTTGAAGCTTTTGGCTGCTTCAGTTTCTTTGGCTTCGGTGCGGCAGGCGCTTCATCTGATTCAGCGTCATCTGCAGGCTCATTCACGGCTGTCCCTTGAACCAAGATATGGGTGATGAGACCTTCAAGGTTGTAGAAAGGACCAATGACATTGGGTTCTGCATCGCGTGTGCCGTCAGCCCGGGGAGCAGAAGGACCAGGGTTGAAGTCTAGTCCCAATGACTTCCTGTTTTCCTTGGCCGATGCCTTTGCGTGCTGGAAGTTGCACTTGAAGAGATTATCTTCACGACACCATAGCAATGATGATGGGTCGGCATCTTCAGGCTGAGGTCCACGGACCATACACGGATAGAAACCCTGAGCAATAGCTTCAGTTTTGTTCTTGGGTGGAAGGCCTCGGAAGAGAATATCACCCCAAGTACTTTTGATAGCACTCTTCTCAGCATATTCCTTGGTCACGAATATGTATTTGTACCACTGTTTTGCCCAAGATCTTCGAATCCACTGGATTCGGGTCTTGCGCTGATTATAATCCTCTTCAGGATCTGTCTTGTAAAGCTCTGAGAGGTCATCAGGCAAATCTTTTGATGTTCCCCCACGACACTGTCTGCCTCCCTTCCTGGCAGATTTCTCTGAAGCCATGAACTTTAAACTAAAAGGCTTCAATACGTTCAAAGGGGTCAAAGGCTTTCGCTTGCTGGATAAACAGGAACTGGCTTCGGGAGAATTTATATGATGCTGTAAGAATTCTACAAATGAATGCAGACTATGAGAACCAAGGGATTCTCCCACGGACATGTACCTGTGACAGCATTAAGGTGCGAGGGAAGGGGAAGAGGTCATATGCATTCTCAGAAGATTTTGAAGATAAATCAGTTTAGAAGACATTGACCTCACCGTGCGAAGACATTCACTCATAGATAAGGAGTTGGTTCCAGATTTGTACGAATCCATGGATCGGTACAAGTGAGGAATCTAACTACTTTGTGAAGTACAAGTGAATATACTAGGCATATTATGAGATGCAGTATGAAAGAGATCCAACTTGTGTGAACAGAAACTGCTTGTGGTAGAAAGTGACGAAGCTATAGGATCAAAGGGGCCGTAAAAAGGAAGTTTTATTTACCACACGAAGAACTGCTAGACAGAGTGGAAGAGGAGGCCGAGCAGTTCGATCGTCCGTGCCCTAACTTGGCGACGGAGGACACCTACGGCGACGGCGGAGAAGACGATGTCCGCGGTCGGCGTGAAGACGGCGTCGGAGAGGTTGCGGCAGCGAAGCGCTTCGTCGCCGGCATCGTCGAGGGCTAGCGGTGGTGCTAGGGTTCATGCGAGAGTGGAAGAAGAGATAATGACTGCAGTGAGGCGTGTATTTATAGGGACAGGGGCGGCTCAGTGTTATTACACAGGTGCCCCTGGCGATTCACATCAGAGGAACACGTGGCCATCATGCAGCATGTCGGAGGTTGTTCCACGTCCCACGCACGCCTGGATTGTCGGGTGGTCGTTCCCACTTCTCCGGGTTTCAGATGAAGGAATGATCATTGAAAACGGACTTAATGTTTGTCTCTGTATCTTCTGCTGACAAGGACGCAGAGAAGACATTCGACAGTTTCAATAGAATGCATATGATTTGGAGAGATAGAGTTTGAGATAGAAAGCATAGAGAGGTTAGGGTCCGATCACATTCACTTAGTTCAAAAGATTCAACAAGAAGACATAGCTATAAGTGAATGATGTAGAGGACAGAACACTAGTATATATATATATATATATTCAACATAGTGAAGATAATCATGAAAACATGTTGAGATTGAAGCCAAACCAAATGTGAAGACATAGCAATATGTAACGCCATGAGTGAAACACTTCGAACAGAACCTTTGGTGGTGGCGTTACCCACCGTATAGGAAGTATTAGACCCAGACACAGCGCACAATTATCGTGGCGCTCCGAAGTCAAATTCCACATTAATATATTCACACTTAGAATGTATGTCTTCATTGATTGAAGATATACTTTACTTCGTGTGTTGCACATCTAAGTCATCAATATGCATAAGTGTTAGGATGTGTGCCTGATCATAGGACATTTGAGGATTCCAAGATATTTAGCTCACACCGTAACTTGCAAAATCTCTTCTCATCCAAGGGCTTGGTGAAGATATCTGCCAATTGCTCTTCAGTGTTGACGTGTATGATATCAATATCTTCCTTCACAATATGATCTCTAATAAAGTGATGACGAATTTCAATGTGCTTTGTCTTCGGGTGCTGAACTGGGTTGTTGGCAATCTTGATGGCGCTTTCGTTGTCGCAGTAGAGTGCTGAACTGGACATCTGATATTGCTCTTGCATCATATATCCAAACTCTTCACTGTACTTCTGATTGGTGCAGCCGAAGATAATGTCATCCACATATATTTGGCATACAAACAGTTCACCATCATATGTCTTCGTGAAGAGAGTGGGGTCGAGGGAACCAGGTATGAAGCCTTTGCTCTTCAGGAAGTATTTGAGTGTGTCATACCAAGCCCGAGGGGCTTGTTTGAGGCCATACAGTGCCTTGTTGAGCTTGTATACCATGTCAGGATGTTTTGGATCTTCAAACCCAGGCGGTTGTGCAACATACACTTCTTCTTCAATCTTGCCATTGAGAAAAGCGCTCTTCACATCCATTTGATATAGAAGTATGTTATGATGATTTGCATAGGCCAGCAGTATGCATATGGCTTCAAGTCGAGCCACAGGAGCAAATGTTTCATCGAAGTCAATTCCTTCCACTTGAGTATATCCTTGAGCAACGAGACGAGCTTTGTTTCTGACAACTTGACCATGCTCATCTTGCTTGTTGCGGTATATCCATTTGGTGCCGATTATATTGTGCTTCCGAGGGTCGGGACGCTTAACCAGTTCCCATACATTATTCAGCTCAAACTGTTGAAGCTCTTCTTGCATAGCTTGAATCCATTCAGGTTCCATAAAGGCTTCTTCAACTTTCTTGGGTTCTGTTATTGAGACGAATGCGAAGTGCCCACAGAAATTTGCTAGCTGAGTTGCCCTTGAACGAGTGAGCGGACCAGGTGCATTGATGCTATCAATTATTCTCTCAATCTGCACTTCATTGGCAACACGAGGATGTACAGGGCGAAGATTTTGCTCTTGCTGATCATTGTCGTTGTTAGAGGGATTGTCTTCAGGCTGAGCATTGTCTTCAGGTTGATCAGGTGCGGAGATGATAAGTTCCTCTTCAGGTTGAGCTTCAGAGGGTATGATTTCTCCAGTTCCCATTAGTTTGATTGATTCACTGGATGGAACTTCATCTAGCACGTTTGGCAGGTGCTCTCTCTGTGAACCGTTAGTCTCATCGAACCGCACATCCACTGTTTCAACCACTTTATAATGAAAGAGATTGAAGACTCTATAGGAGTGTGAATCCTTTCCATATCCAAGCATAAAACCCTCATGTGCTTTTGGTGCGAATTTTGAAGTGTGATGTGGATCCTTGATCCAGCACCTGGCTCCAAATACTCTGAAGTAACTGACATTTGGCTTCTTGCCAGTAAGGAGCTCATAAGATGTCTTGTTCAGAAGCTTGTGAAGATAAACACGATTGATTGTATGGCATGCAGTATCAATGGCTTCAGGCCAGAATTTTCTTGGAGTCTTGTATTCATCTAGCATCGTTCGGGCCATCTCAATGAGTGTTCTGTTCTTGCGTTCGACGACGCCATTCTGCTGTGGCATGTACGGAGCTGAGAATTCATGTGTGATGCCCAAAGTATCAAGATATGTATCAAGGCCAGTGTTCTTGAATTCAGTGCCATTGTCACTTCTGATGTGCTTTATCTTGACGCCATAGTTGTTCATTGCTCGATTGGCAAAGAGTCTGAAGACATCCTGCACCTCAGTCTTGTAGAGGATTATGTGCACCCAAGTATATCTAGAATAATCATCAACAATGACAAAGCCATAGAGACAAGCAGTAGTAGTAAGAGTTGAGTAATGAGTGGGACCGAAAAGATCCATGTGGAGCAGTTCGAAGGGTCGAGTAGTTGTGATGATTGTCTTTGAGGGATGTTTGGCCCTCGTCATCTTTCCTGCTTCACAGGCACCGCATAAGTGATCTTTCTTGAACTTTACACCCTCGATGCCTATGACATGCTTCTTCTTTGCAAGGGTGTGGAGGTTCCTCATGCCAGCATGCCCTAGCCTCCGATGCCAGAGCCAGCATTCTGAAGCTTTTGCTAGAAGACATACGACAAGCTGTGGTCCTGCTGAGAAATCTACCACGTACAAATCATCTTTCCGATACCCTTCAAACACTAGAGACTTGTCAGATTCCATTAGAACAAGGCAGCGATATTTTCCAAACATTACGATCATGTTCAAATCGCAAAGCATTGAGACAGACATTAAGTTGAAGCCAAGGGATTCAACAAGCATGACTTTATCCATGTGTTGATCCTTTGAGATTGCAACTCTACCTAGACCCAATACCTTACTTTTACCAGTGTCAGCAAATGTGATGTGACTCTTGTCGGATGGACGTAAGGTTGAGTCCATAAGAAGGCTTCTTTTGCCAGTCATGTGATTGGTACACCCACTATCAATAATCCATTCTGAAGACGCTGGTGTCGTACCCCACAGTGCAGTTAGGGGGATAGGCTTCACGAAGAGAATTGTGAAGCAAAAATATTTGACGAACCAGTGGATTATGAAAGCTTAGATCCAGATTAGGACTGATAGGGAGAGTAGCAAGCGATTCAGGAACGAAGTACATAGTAAGACCATTCGGGCATTTGATCTTGCGCCCTACAAGATGTTTAAGGTCCCCAGCAATAGCGTCAGACGATTTTGGTTTTCTGCTGGAGACCTTTCCCTGCAAAAGAGAGTTAAGCTTTCTTAGCCACCCACATCTTCAAGGGTGGCTTAGAAGCAATAAGTCTAAGTGCAGCGTCTGAGAACTTTGGCTTTGGAGCCCTAGCAAAAAGTCTTGCAGGCGGACAATAGTACTCATAAGAATAAGCAGAATAGTTCTTGGTCTTATGAACATGGCGGTTCGATGAACCGCGCTCATATTCATAGGCCTGAGTATGGTTTCCCTGCAAAACATTTGCGTTAGTGCGACTCAGGTGAGTCCTCTGTCTGTATGAAGCCTTTGGGCCGTATGAAGCCTGTGGTCTGGGGTTTGTCTTCTTCACCTGTGGTGTCATGATGACATTCACAGGAAGATTTTCCAAACACTTTTTCGGCACCCAGATCTTCTTCATAGGCGGTCCATTCCTGTAGTTAGTACCAATGTACCTGGCAAACACTTCACCATTCTGATTCTTAAACAGTTTATAGTTTGCATCAAAGGATTCATCAATGACAATGGGGTTAGCACAAGTGAAGCCAGATAGATTGGATGGATCTGCTGAAGGTTTCTTTGCAGCAACCCATGTGGTTTTGGGGTACTGCTCAGGTTTCCAGTAAGAGCCATCAGCATTCATTTTCCTTACGAACCCAACACCCTCTTTCCTCGGGTTTCGGTTCAGGATCTGCCTTTTGAGGACATCACATAGTGTCTGATGCCCTTTAAGACTTTTGTACATCCCTGTTTCAAACAATGTCTTCAACCTGGCATTCTCATCAGCAATAGCAGTGGTATCCTCAGCAGAGGGGTTAGTTCCCACATCAACAGTTGAAGATATTGCAACAGTAGCAGCAGTAGAACATTCAGCAACAGAAGTAGCATTATCACGCTCAATGCATTTAAGACATGGTGGTTCAAATCCTTCCTGAGCGGAACTGATCTGTTCGGCGCGAAGTGACTCGTTTTCCTTTTGAAGATCTTCATGAGCCGCTCTCAATTTCTCAAGATCTTGCTTCCTTTGAAGATAATCATAGGAAAGCTTTTCATGAGTTGTTGAGAGCGTTTCATGACGACTTTCAAGTTCCTCATACTTAACGTGAAGATTTTTTATGTCTTCAATTAAGGACTCAGATCAAGTCATTTCAGCGCCTAACAGATCATCGCTTTTGTCTAACATTTTTTGAATATGTTCCATAGTTTTCTGTTGTTCAGTTGCAATTTTAGCAAGTGTTTTGTAGCTGGGTCTTGAACCACAATTAGAGTCATCTTCACTAGATGTTTGATAGTGAGTAGTGCGTGTGTTTACCTTGGCACCGCGTGCCATGAAGCAGTAGGTAGGAGCGGAGTAGTCCTTGTCATTTGCATCGGTGTCGGTGATGAATTCATTGTCTTCAGTGTTGAAGATGGACTTGGCAACGTATGCTGTAGCCAGACTTGCAACGCCAGAATCGAACTCCTCCTCAGACTCCACCTCCGCCTCCTCAGAAGCGGACTCCTCCTCTGAATCCATTTCCTTGCCAACAAACGCACGTGCCTTGCCAGATGAGCTCTTCTTGTGTGATGAAGACTTTGAGGAAGACTTGGAAGAAGACTTTGAGTATTTCTTCTTCTTCTTCTTGTCGTCAGAGTCATATTCCTTGCTCTTCTTCTTCTTTTTGTTCTCATTGTCCCACTGCGGACATTCAGAGATGAAGTGGCCAGGTTTCTTGCACTTGTGACATGTTTTCTTCTTGTAGTCATGAGCAGAAGCTTCATCATTCCTTGAGCTTGATCGTGAAGACTTTCTGAAACCTTTCTTCTTGGTGAATTTTTGAAACTTCTTCACAAGCATAGAAAGTTCCTTTCCAATGTCTTCAGGATCATCAGAACTGCTATCAGATTCTTCTTATGATGAGGAGACAGCTTTTGCCTTCAAGGCACGAGTTCGCCCATAGTTTGGACCGTAGATATCTCTTTTCTCAGAAAGCTGAAACTCATGTGTGTTGAGCCTCTCAAGTATGTTAGACGGATCGAGTGTCTTGAAATCAGGACGTTCTTGAATCATCATGGCTAGGGTGTCAAACAAACTGTCAAGTGATCTCAGTAATGTCTTGACGACTTCATGCTTGGTGATCTCAGTAGCGCCAAGGGCTTGAAGCTCATTTGTGATGTCAGTGAGTCGATCAAACGTGAGCTGGACATTCTCATTGTCATTTCTCTTGAAGCGGTTCAAGAGGTTGCGAAGGACACTGATTCTCTGATCTCTCTGGGTTGAGACGCCTTCGTTGACTTTGGAGAGCCAGTCCCAGACTAGCTTAGATGTTTCCAAAGCACTCACGCGGCCATACTGTCCTTTGGTCAAATGACCATAGATGATATTCTTGGCAGTAGAGTCCAGTTGAACGAACTTCTTGACATCAGCAGCAGTGACACCTTCTCCAGCCTTGGGAACGCCGTTCTTGACCACATACCATAGGTCGACGTCAATGGATTCAAGATGCATGCGCATCTTATTCTTCCAGTAGGGATATTCAGTTCCATCAAAGACGGGGCACGCAGCGGAGACTTTAATTATCCCTGCAGTCGACATAGCTAAAACTCCAGGTGGTTAAACCGAATCACACAGAACAAGGGAGTACCTTGCTCTTATACCAATTGAAAGTGCGTTATATCGACTAGAGGGGGGGTGAATAGGCGATTTTTATGAAAGTCTTCAAAACGTGGAAGTTTCGAAGGCAAACGATAGAAATAAACCTATGACCATGCAGCGGAAGGTAGACTACACTAGGCAAACCATAGTCAAGTATTCAATGAAGTGAAAGCATAATGACTAATAGCAGCTAGGTAGTAAGGATCAGGTAGGAACATATTATGAAGCCAAACAGAACACGTAGTCACTCAGTGAAGACAAAAGATAGTGCAATCATACAATGACTTCACAAGGAACAACAGTAAGTAAAGGGAAGGGAAGGATGAAACCAATGACTCGTTGAAGACAATGATTTGTTGGACCAGTTCCAGTTGCTGTGACAACTGTATGTCTGGTTAGGGCGGCTAGGTATTTAAACCTGAGGACACACAGTCCCGGACACCCAGTCCTGAACACGCAGCTCAGGACACCCAGTCCTCACCGTATTCCCCTTGAGCTAAGGTCACACAGACCTCGCCCAATCACTCTGGTAAGTCTTCAAGGTAGACTCCCAAACCTTCACAGACTTCGTTCACCGGCGATTCACAATGTCTCTTGGATGCTCAGAACGCGACGCCTAACCGGCTGGAGGATTCACAGTCCTCAAGTGTAATAAGTCTTCAGATCACACAGACAAGAAGACTTAAGTGATGCCTAACACTCTTTGGCTCTTGGTGGTTAGGGCTTTATCCTCGCAAGGAATTCTCTCTCAAAGGCTTCGAGGTGGGTTGCTCTCAAACGACAAAAGCCGTACTCTAACTCTGAGTAGCCAACCGTTTATGGTTGTAGGGGGTGGGCTATTTATAGCCACTAGGCAACCCGACCTGATTTGTCCGAAATGACCCTGGGTCACTAAGGAACTGACAGGTGTTCCAACGGTCAGATTTCAAACACACACGACAACTTTACTTGGGCTACAAGCAAAGCTGACTTGTCCGACTCTAGACAAGATTCGCTCTCATAGTCTTCACTTGAAGACATAGGTTTTGGTTAAGCATCACTTCAGCCATTCTGACTGGTTCACTTGGACCCCACTTAACAGTACGGTGGTTCCTATGACTCAACAAAGAAGAAAAAGAACTATGAAAGATCTAAGTCTTCGAGCTCCATAGGCTTCATGTGATGTCTTCTCTTGTCATAGTCTTCAATGAGAATATCTTCATATACCACCTTTGACATCAATGTCTTCATACATTTTTAGGGGTCATCTATGGTAGGAAAACCGAATCAATGAGGGACTTCTACCTATGTTATCCTGCAATTCTCACAAACACATTAGTCCCTCAACTAGGTTTGTCGTCAATACTCCAAAACCAACTAGGGGAGGCACTAGATGCACTTACACGATCGAGCCGAACACCAGCCTCATCCTCTGCGAAGCCCGTGACTCCAAGGTGTCGGACTCTTTTCCGGACTCCGAACCTTCCACGCCCCTGCCAATCGAATCCGATTGGGCGCCGATCATGGAATTCACCGCCGCGGATATCTTTCAGCACTCGCCCTTCGGCGACATTCTGAATTCACTAAGGTCTCTCTCTTTGTCAGGAGAGCCCTGGCCGGACTATGGCCAACAGGATTGGGATGCGGACGACGAAGAAATTCGACGCCCACCCACCACCCACTTCGTAGCCACTGTCAATGATTTAACCGACATGCTCGACTTTGACTCCGAAGACATCGACGGTATGGACGATGATGTAGGAGACGAACATGAACCAGCGCCTATAGGGCACTGGAAAGCCACCTCGTCATATGACATATATATGGTGGATACACCCAAAGAAGGCAATGGCGACGGAACAACGGGGGATGACCCCTCCAAGAAGCACCCCAAGCGCCGGCGTCAGCGGCGCCGCTCTAAGTCCTGCCAAAGAAAATACGGTGATGCCGGCACGGGAGATAATAACACCCCGTACAGTGCCGAAGACAATTCTCTCCAGCAAGATTCGGCACAGGAGGATGGAGAAGCCAGCCCCCCTGAGAGAGCGGCAGACAGAGAAGAAGAGGACGATAATCACATGCCTCTCTCCGAAGACGAGGCAAGCCTCGGCGACGACGAATTTGTCGTGCCTGAGGATCCCGTCGAACAAGAGCACTTTAAGCGCAGGCTTATGGCCACGGCGAGTAGCCTTAAGAAAAAACAGCAACAGCTTAGAGCTGATCAAGACTTGCTAGCCGACAGATGGACGGAAGTCCTTGCGGCCGAGGAATACGAACTCGAACGCCCCTCCAAGGGCTACCCAAAGCGCAGGTTGCTACCCCGTTTAGAGGAGGAAGCACTTAAGCCTACATCATCAGTGCATGATGCGGCTGACCGGCCACCTCACGGCCGCGACAGAGAGTCCTCCCGGCCCTCCACTCAAGCCGCACCCCGGCGTCGCTCAAAAAATACCAAGGCATGGGGAAATGCGCTAGACCTGCGAAATATGTTGGAAGACAGGGCAAGGCAAACAAGATCGATCTACGGATCGCGCGGGCGCCCCACGACACGAGACGATAACCGTCACGCCGGATACAGTAAATCTGGCCGGCCCAAACACATCAGACAAAGATCATTTGAGCTACGTCGTGATATAGCCCAGTACAGAGGCGCCGCACACCCACTATGCTTCACAGATGAAGTAATGGATCATCAAATCCCAGAGGGTTTCAAACCCGTAAACATTGAATCATACGATGGCACAACAGATCCTGCGGTATGGATCGAGGACTATCTCCTTCATATCCACATGGCTCGTGGCGATGATCTACACGCCATCAAATACCTCCCACTCAAGTTTAAAGGACCAGCTCGGCATTGGCTTAACAGCCTGCCAGCAGAATCAATTGGTTGTTGGGACGACCTGGAAGCCGCATTCCTTGACAATTTCCAGGGCACTTATGTGCGACCACCAGACGCCGATGACCTGAGCCACATAATTCAGCAGCCAGAAGAATCTGCCAGACAATTCTGGACACGGTTCCTAACCAAGAAAAATCAAATCGTTGACTGTCCGGACGCAGAGGCCCTATCAGCCTTCAAGCATAACATCCGTGATGAGTGGCTTGCCCGGCACCTTGGACAGGAAAAGCCGAAATCTATGGCAGCCCTCACGACACTCATGACCCGCTTTTACGCGGGAGAAGACAGCTGGCTGGCTCGTAGCAATAACATGACCAAGAGCCCTGGTAATTCGGATACCAAGGACAGCAATGGCAGGTCGCGTCGCAACAAGCACAAGCACCGCATTAACAGCGACAACGCTGAAGATACGGCAGTTAATGCCGGATTCAGAGGCTCTAAGCCCGGTCAGCGGAAAAAGCCATTTAAGAAGAACATTCCGGGCCTGTCCAGTTTGGACCGTATAATCGATCGCTCGTGCCAGATACATGGCACCCCCGAAAAACCAGCCAATCACACCAACAGGGATTGTTGGGTGTTCAAGCAGGCCGGCAAGTTAAATGCCAAAAACAGAGACAAGGGGCTGCACAGCGACGAGGACGAAGAGCCCCGGCCGCCGAACAATAGTGGACAGAAGGGCTTCCCCCACAAGTGCGGACGATGAACATGATATACGCAACCCACATCCCCAAAAGGGAGCAGAAGCGTGCACTCAGGGACGTATACACGTTGGAGTCAGTCGCCCTAAAGTTCAACCCATGGTCCTCCTGCCCGATCACTTTTGATCGAAGGGACCACCCCACTAGCATCCGCCATGGCGGATTCGCCGCATTGGTTCTAGACACAATCATTGACGGATTTCACCTCACTAGAGTCCTTATGGACGGCGGCGGCAGCCTGAACCTGCTTTATCAGGATACAGTGCGGAAAATGGGCATAGATCCCTCAAGGATTAAACCCACAAAAACGACCTTTAAAGGCGTCATACCAGGTGTAGAGGCCAACTGTACAGGCTCAGTTACACTTGAAGTGGTCTTCGGATCCCCGAATAATTTCCGAAGCGAGGAGTTAATCTTCGATATAGTCCCGTTCCGCAGTGGCTATCACGCACTGCTCGGACGAACAGCATTTGCAAAGTTCAATGCGGTGCCGCACTACACATATCTCAAGCTCAAGATGCCAGGCCCTCGAGGGGTCATTACGGTCAATGGAAACACCGAACGCTCTCTCCGAACAGAGGAGCACACGGCGGCCCTCGCAAGGGAAGTATAAAGCAGCCTCTCAAGGCAATTCTCCAGTCCGGCTATTAAATGTCCGGACACCGTCAAGCGCGCCCGGAGTAACCTACAACAAGACCGCCTGGCACGATCCGAGCAAGCGTAACAATACGGCCCCAACCCCAGCCCTCGCGAAACTACGAAATCAGTACTACGCGTACATAACTACGCTCTGAAAATACCATGGGCACAGGGGGAGGGGCACGACCACGGCACGCCCAAAAATGCGGCTCAACCGCATTAGGGGCTCCCGATTTTGTCATTATTTCCTACTTTCAGGACTCCACTCTTCGGAAGGCCTGTCCGGTAGTACAACCGCCCAACACACGATGCAACAACCAAGGAGGCAGAAAGCTACGTCGAATTCCCAGGTGGTCTCTATAACGAGCAAAATACCTGTCTTACATACCGTCTCGCAGCTCGCCCCTGGAGGGGGACATGTCAAATAGTCCCATCTCTTGCTTATCGCACTATTTGTATCGTTCTGCTTTCACAGCAGCCTTTTAAAATAAACAATGCTTAGCTTCAGCTTATTATTGCATTCTCTATTCATTTCTTTTTCAATACATATGTTCAGTTATGACATTTAGCACCCGTACACTTTGGTGCGGTCCATACGCCAGGGGCTCAAGCACCCCATAATACGGTGTGAGAAGTCCGAACACTTTCACAAAGTGCGGCCCTCCGAACTTATAGCATTATATGCATCAGCTCCGAATCATGTCTTTGGTCAATAGTTGGGTTTGCCCGACTCTAGGGCTGGGATTCGAGCCGAGTCGAGCCAGCTCGGCTCGACTCGCTAGAGCTCGTTTCGTTAACGAGCTAGCTCGACTCGACTCGTTATTATTAACGAGCTCAAATCCAAGATTGGCTCGACTCGTATAACTCGCGAGCTGGCTCGTTTAGCTTGTTAGGCTCGTTAAAGATATGAACATAAAACCCTCCAACATTATAAAAATTATTATGTATATATTAAACATATATATCACTAAACAATAGTAATTTCCTTGTAACGCATGAGTCTCCTAGGCAGTTGGGCCTTCAACGGCTAGGCCTTGTGTTGTGCGCCTGGGACATAGGGTGCTGAGTGGCTGATCTTTTTTTATATTGGAAGTGGCTGATCTTTTGTACCAAGCCTAACGAGTTACACGAGTACTCGTGAGATTGGCTTGTTTAACTTGGTCTATAAACGATCTTA
Source organism: Triticum urartu (assembly GCF_003073215.2). NCBI lineage: Eukaryota > Viridiplantae > Streptophyta > Magnoliopsida > Poales > Poaceae > Triticum > Triticum urartu. The sequence continues at coordinate 201,273,978 of NC_053027.1, read as the reverse complement.
AACTAAAGCTCGGCTCGACTCGTTATTCTTCGAGTTCGAGTCGATTCGAGCCGAGTCACGAGCTACTCGTTTAGCTCATGAGCTTCGATCTTTTTTTCCAGCCCTACCCGGCTTCCATGTTTTGGTACCTTACGTTCCGCTATATCGGCTAAGGTAGCGCTGGGAGAACTACTGCGATTGTGCCCCGGTTGAGCTGGGCTAAGCACCTCAATAGAGAAAGCTAAAACTGACTGTCATGATAGGGCGAGAGCTGGTCGCTGTTCGGGAGGTTTCAAGTCCCTAAAGACTTATGCCGCTTAGAGCGAGGAGTCGGCTTTGTCCGGCCTAGGCGTGTATAGCGCCCCGAACTCGGTCTTCCAAACACTAGGGGCTTCGCCGAAATTTAAAATTATAAAATTCTCTGGCTAAGTGAGAGTGATAACGCATTATAGTCCGATTGCCTTGTTCGTTGTGCTGAGCACCTCCCTCGAAGGACCCAAGAATGGGAAAAAGAGTGCTCAGGTTTATCCCGAACACCCCAGCACTCGTGGCATGGGGGCAGAAGCCGACGACTCGCCATCTCTCAGACTCGATAAACGGCCGCATAGAACGTAATATTTTAAATTAAAACAAGCGTTGCATAGCGCATACGAACAAGTTTTCAACGCACAGGATAAAACGAACAAGTTCACTCAAATATTACATCTTTGGAACATTCGTCCGCCACAAGGCGGGCGCCCTTCAGGACACCCTCATAATACATCTCGGGGTGGCGATGCTCCTTGCCCTGCGGTGGCTCGTCCTTCACAAGCTTCTCCACATCCATCTTGCCCCAGTGCACTTTAGCACGGGCAAGCGCCCTACGGGCACCTTCGATGCAAATGGAGCGCTTGACGACTTCAAGCCACGGACAGGCATCCACCAGCCGCCTCACCAGCCCGAAGTAGCTCCCAGGCAGGGCCTCTCCAGGCCACAGCCGAACTATAAGGCCCTTCATGGCCTGTTCGGCCACCTTATGGAGCTCGACTAGTTGCTTCAGCTGGTCGCTCAAGGGCACCGAGTGTCCGGCCTCAGCATACTGAGACCAGAACACCTTCTCCGTCGAGCTGCCCTCCTTGGCCCGGTAGAAGGTGGCGGCATCTGACACGCTACGGGGCAAATCTGCGAATGCTCCTGGAGAGCTCCAGATTCGGGTAAGTAACAAGTAATTCACTTTCACGTGCTTGCTTTGCATAAAGAATGCCTTACCCACCGCTATCTTCTTCATCGCCTCAACTTCCTGGAGGGCTTTCTGGGCTTCGGTCTTGGCAGACTTGGCGCTTTCAAGGGCCGCCGCGAGCTCGGACTCTCGCGTCTTTGAGTCAAACTCCAAACTCTCATGTTTTTTTATGAGAGCCTGGAGCTCTTGCTGCACCTCACCAACCCGCGCCTCATGTTTCTCCTGCTCGGTGCGCTCCGTGGCCTCCTTCTTTTCGGCCTCGGAAAGCGCTTGCTTAAGGGTCGCCACCTCAGTCGTGGCCCCTAGAACACCAATAGCGATCCTGTCATTTTTTGCAACTGCATCTTTTTAAATACACTCCACAAGGTATTACTTACCTTCTTTTTTCTCGAGCTCCTTTTTAGCAAGGCCTTGTGTTGTGCGCCTGGGACATAGGGTGCTGAGTGGCTGATCTTTTTTTATATTGGAAGTGGCTGATCTTTTGTACCAAGCCTAACGAGTTACACGAGTACTCGTGAGATTGGCTTGTTTAACTTGGTCTATAAACGATCTTAAACTAAAGCTCGGCTCGACTCGTTATTCTTCGAGTTCGAGTCGATTCGAGCCGAGTCACGAGCTACTCGTTTAGCTCATGAGCTTCGAGCTTTTTTTCCAGCCCTACCCGGCTTCCATGTTTTGGTACCTTACGTTCCGCTATATCGGCTAAGGTAGCGCTGGGAGAACTACTGCGATTGTGCCCCGGTTGAGCTGGGCTAAGCACCATCAGTAGAGAAAGCTAAAACTGACTGTCATGATAGGGCGAGAGCTGGTCACTGTTCGGGAGGTTTCGAGTCCCTAAAGACTTATGCCGCTTAGAGCGAGGAGGCGGCTTTGTCCGGCCTAGGCGTGTATAGCGCCCCGAACTCGGTCTTCCGAACACTAGGGGCTTTGCCGAAATTTAAAATTATAGAATTCTCTGGCTAAGTGAGAGTGATAACGCATTATAGTCCGATTGCCTTGTTCGTTGTGCTGAGCACCTCCCTCGAAGGACCCAAGAATGGGAAAAAGAGTGCTCAGGTTTATCCCGAACACCCCAGCACTCGTGGCATGGGGGCAGAAGCCGACGACTCACCATCTCTCAGACTCGATAAACGGCCGCATAGAAGGTAATATTTTAAATTAAAACAAGCGTTGCATAGCGCATATGAACAAGTTTTCAGCACACAGGATAAAACGAACAAGTTCACTCAAATATTACATCTTTGGAACATTCGTCTGCCACAAGGAGGGCGCCCTTCATGACGCCCTCATAATACATCTCAGGGTGGCGATGCTTCTTGCCTTGCGGTGGCCCGTCCTTCACAAGCTTCTCCGCATCCATCTTGCCCCAGTGCACTTTAGCACGGGCAAGCGCCCTACGGGCACCTTCGATGCAGACGGAGCGCTTGACGACTTCAAGCCACGGACAGGCATCCACCAGCCGCCTCACCAGCCCGAAGTAGCTCACAGGCAGGGCCTCTCCAGGCCATCGAACTATAAGGCCCTTCATGGCCTATTCGGCCACCTTATGGAGCTCGACCAGTTGCTTCAGCTGGTCGCTTAAGGGCACCGAGTGTCCGGCCTCAGCATACTGAGACCAGAACACCTTATCCGTCGAGCTTCCCTCCTCGGCCCGGTAGAAGGCGGCGGCATCTGACACGCTACGGGGCAAATCCGCGAATGCTCCTGGAGAGCTCCGGATTCGGGTAAGTAACAAGTAATTCACTTTCACGTGCTTGCTTTGCATAAGAATGCCTTACCCACCGCTATCCTTCTTCCATCGCCTCACTTCCTGGAAGGGCTTTCTGGCTTCGGTCTTGGCAGACTTGGCGCTTTCAGGGCCGCCGCGAGCTCGGACTCTCGCGTCTTGAGTCAAACTCCAAACTCTCAATGTTTTTTATGAGAGCCTGGAGCTCTTGCTGCAACCTCACCAACACCGCCTCATGTTTCTCCTGCTCGGTGCGCTCCGTGGCCTCCTTCTTTTCGGCCTCGGAAAGCGCTTGCTTAAGGGTCGCCACCTCAGTCGTGGCCCTAGAACACCAATAGCGATCCTGTCATTTTTTGCAACTGCATCTTTTTAAACTAAACAATAGTAATTTCCTTGTAACGCATGAGTCTCCTAGGCAGTTGGGCCTTCAACGGCAAGGCCTTGTGTTGTGCGCCTGGGACATAGGGTGCTGAGTGGCTGATCTTTTTTTATATTGGAAGTGGCTGATCTTTTGTACCAAGCCTAACGAGTTACACGAGTACTCGTGAGATTGGCTTGTTTAACTTGGTCTATAAACGATCTTAAACTAAAGCTCGGCTCGGGTGCGAGGCGTTCGGAGCCGAGTCACGAGCTACTCGTTTAGCTCATGAGCTTCGAGCTTTTTTCCAGCCCTACCCGGCTTCCATGTTTTGGTACCTTACGTTCCGCTATATCGGCTAAGGTAGCGCTGGGAGAACTACTGCGATTGTGCCCCGGTTGAGCTGGGCTAAGCACCTCAATAGAGAAAGCTAAAACTGACTGTCATGATAGGGCGAGAGCTGGTCGCTGTTCGGGAGGTTTCAAGTCCCTAAAGACTTATGCCGCTTAGAGCGAGGAGTCGGCTTTGTCCGGCCTAGGCGTGTATAGCGCCCCGAAACTCGGTCTTCCAAACACTAGGGGCTTCGCCGAAATTTAAAATTATAAAATTCTCTGGCTAAGTGAGAGTGATAACGCATTATAGTCCGATTGCCTTGTTCGTTGTGCTGAGCACCTCCCTCGAAGGACCCAAGAATGGGAAAAAGAGTGCTCAGGTTTATCCCGAACACCCCAGCACTCGTGGCATGGGGGCAGAAGCCGACGACTCGCCATCTCTCAGACTCGATAAACGGCCGCATAGAACGTAATATTTTAAATTAAAACAAGCGTTGCATAGCGCATACGAACAAGTTTTCAACGCACAGGATAAAACGAACAAGTTCACTCAAATATTACATCTTTGGAACATTCGTCCGCCACAAGGCGGGCGCCTTCAGGACGCCCTCATAATACATCTCGGGGTGGCGATGCTCCTTGCCCTGCGGTGGCCCGTCCTTCACAAGCTTCTCCGCATCCATCTTGCCCCAGTGCACTTTAGCACGGGCAAGCGCCCTACGGGCACCTTCGATGCAAGATGGAGCGCTTGACGACTTCAAGCCACGGACAGGCATCCACCAGCCGCCTCACCAGCCCGAAGTAGCTCCCAGGCAGGGCCTCTCCAGGCCACAGCCGAACTATAAGGCCCTTCATGGCCTGTTCGGCCACCTTATGGAGCTCGACCAGTTGCTTCAGCTGGTCGCTCAAGGGCACCGAGTGTCCGGCCTCAGCATACTGAGACCAGAACACCTTCTCCGTCGAGGCCCCTCTCGGGCCCGGTAGAAGGTGGCGGCATCTGACACGCTACGGGGCAAATCTGCGAATGCTCCTGGAGAGCTCCAGATTCGGGTAAGTAACAAGTAATTCACTTTCACGTGCTTGCTTTGCATAAAGAATGCCTTACCCACCGCTATCTTCTTCATCGCCTCAACTTCCTGGAGGGCTTTCTGGGCTTCGGTCTTGGCAGACTTGGCGCTTTCAAGGGCCGCCGCAAGCTCGGACTCTCGCGTCTTTGAGTCAAACTCCAAACTCTCATGTTTTTTTATGAGAGCCTGGAGCTCTTGCTGCACCTCGCCAACCCGCGCCTCATGTTTCTCCCGCTCGGTGCGCTCCGTGGCCTCCTTCTTTTCGGCCTCGGAAAGAGCTTGCTTAAGGGTCGCCACCTCAGTCGTGGCCCCTAGAACACCAATAGCGATCCTGTCATTTTTTGCAACTGCATCTTTTTAAATACACTCCACAAGGTATTACTTACCTTCTTTTTTCTCGAGCTCCTTTTTAGCAAGGCCGAGCTCTTGCTCGGACCGCTCGAGGCTCTGCTTCAGTGCATCCACCTCCGCAGTCAGTGCGGCAGAGGCCAGCAGCGAAGCCTGCATACTCATATTGACTTAATTATGTTAGACTCCTGCGAATGTTGTTAGATCCTCTATTCGACTTTTCTTTCTGAACGCCAAACAGAGCATCAAGGGCTACTGTCTATGCGATAATATTTTCACATATTTTTCACATACCTTAAAGCCTGTTAGCAGGCTGGCACAGGCTTCAGTCAGCCCGCTTTTGGCGGACTGAATCTTCTCGATCACCGCACTCATAATAGTGCGGTGCTCCTCGTCGATGGAGGCGTCGTTAAGCACCTCCAGCAAATTATCCGGTGCCTCCGGTTGGACGGAGGTCACCGGCGTCGTAGGCTTGCCCTTCTTACTAGGGGGCCGCCTGCCAGACTCCGGAACCATTGAAGGTTCCGGTGCGGTGTCCGGCCCAGGGACGGACTTGGAGCCCTTGGGGGTTTTTTCCCCTTTGCGCCTGGAGTCCGGGAGGTCGCCTTGCGGCGGCTCCAGGACCACCTCCTCCTGGCTTGGAACCTTTTGGGACAACACCTCGGCGTCGTCCGTAGGGCGGGTGGAGGTAGCGGTCGGAAGTGAAAAACTATTCACATTCGACGAATCCAGGGAGCCGCTCAACGACACGTCGAGCCGAGCTTTGGGCGGATTGCATAATTATATGGGCGGACGAAACTATGCGTCGCCACCAGCCTGATAAAACTCGCTTATCTCCCAAGTGTCGTAATTAATGGCGCGGTTGGGTTACCCACGCCCGTATTGATGAGAATTCCGGGATAAGGAGACACGATCTCTACTTCGACAAGACGTGCCAAGGAAACCTCCTCGCAAAACACGCTGAGGTGGGACAGTAAAAACGGTTCAAATAAAGGCTTGGCTGTGGCGTGATGACACGCTACGGAATACGTCAGCAGATTAGATTTGTGTAAATATTATTCTCTCTACGACAGTATGTGGAACTTATTTTGCAGAGCCGAACACTATCCTTGTGTTAAAAATCTTCTATGAAGTATTCGGAGGAGGAACCCGCCTTGCAATGCCGAAAATAATCTACGCGCCGGACTCGTCGTCATTGAAGGCTGGTTCAGGGGCTACTGAGGGGAATCCTGGATTAGATGGTGTCCGGATAGCCGAACTATAACCTTTGGCCGGACTCTCAGACTATTAAGATACAAGATTGGAGACTTCATCTCGTGTCCGGATGGGACTTTCCTTGGCGTGGAAGGCAAGCTTGGCAATACGGATATATAGATCTCCTCCCATTGTAACCGACTCTGTGTAACCCTAACCCTCTCCAGTGTCTATATAAACCGAAGGGTTTTAGTCCATAGGACAAAGAACAACCATATCATAGGCTAGCTTCTAGGGTTTAACCTCTTTGATCTCGTGGTAGATCTATTCTTGTACTACCCATATCATCAATATTAATCAAGCAAGAGTAGGGTTTTACCTCCATCAAGAGGGCCCGAACCTGCCTAGACGCACAGTTCGGGACCCCCTACCCGAGATCCGCCGGTTTTGACACCGACACTTAGACTTTTGCCACTCCTTATTCCAAAATCCATTAAATCTTTACCCAAAAACTTCAAAAACTTCACAACACCAAAACTCAACAGAAAATCTCATGAGCTTCGTTAGTATAAGAAAACAAACCACCACTTTAAGGTACATGAACTCATTATTTATTTATACTAGTTGACCCGTTGCGCCATTTGGCGCAGAGGCATGCTAAATCCATGTGCGCGATGAAAAAAATATGCATAGTTTAATCCCTTTTAATAGGAAATATGATAGATTGTTGTCTATAATGAGATGTATATACATATTTTAATCTGATAGCACAAAATACTTGCTACCACGCTTAGAGAGACCCATTTGAAATCATGTTCCCATTGAAAACATTTGCATTTTCAATGACTTTGTGTTTGAGCAAAAAAAAATATTTTCTTGTTTAAAAAAATATGTACCTTCAAAATTGTGGAGACACCATTGAATAGCAAATAAACAATAGTCCAGTAAAACATCTCTATAATAGCCTATTGTTCATTTGCTATTTTTCACAGTTCGAAACGTCTCAAGAATAGTAATAGCTATCGTCTATGGCATTTGTTTCATAACTATCAAACATGTCTAAAACATCATTTCTATTGAATCCACATAGCAAGTTTTCATGGAAAGGGACATCATCACATAGATTATAGAAAAAAGAGGGACTAATCAATAGTTCAACACTAAAGCATCGACCACTTGCATGGTGGTTGTAGCAAGTGGCACTGTGTCCAGTCTCTGAGTTGCGGTACATATACTGAAGCCTTGCAATGCTCCATGGTCAGCAATGCATGCACATCTTCACTACAACCATGCATGAACCACAAACAACATGCTGGTGTTTTTACCTGGTAAAATAGATAGTGATATAAATTTATTTGCCATTTTTTTATGAAAAAAAATGCAATGTTTCATTAAGATCACTAACTGACTACTTTTACAAAAAGAACCAAAACTGAATCCAGAACACAAATGTTGTTTTACCCTGTAATACCTGAATGAGTTAGTACATAGATTTAATCTGAATTCGACATCAGAAGGGCTTCTATTCAATTTTGTGAGCATGTTGAACACAACATACTACTCCCTCCGTTCCTAAATATTTGTCTTTCTAGAGATTTCAACAAGTGACTACATACGAAGCAAAATGAGTGAATCTACACTCCGTATGTGGTAATCCATTTGAAATCTCTAAAAAGACAAATATTTAGGAACGGGGGGAGTATATTCTAACAGTCGACAAACCATCAAAGTAAACAATTCAAGATTTGCATGGGTACAAACATAGATAAAATAAACCTCCACGTTTTTATGGTTTAGTTGAACTCTACATACTAAATAGAGATGCCCATGGAGAGAAGCATCCTGAAACTAAAACCAGAGGAGGGAGCGGCACACATCATCTTTTGAAAATCCACATATTAGGAAAATAAAATGTGAGTGATAGAGAGGTAGAGACCTAATTTCCTTGGTCCTATCTCTTTCTTGGATCTGAAAATCCATATATTAGTAATTTCAGAGATGTACATTAGAGAAATTGTTCAGCAAACAATCCAAGTAGATATACAAGCAACTATGTATACAACAGAGAAGTAGAGGCATGACAGTATAATAAACACTAATGGTATGTTGTTGTATGATGCAGAACGTACATACACGACAATATATGAGACTTTTATACTAAGTGCGACCAAAGGCAGCTAGTTGATACTCCATCATACAGTATATCTACAAATATGACAATGTAAAAAGGTGCGATCATAGCCAACATAGATCTGTTAGTTAGGGGATCTCTATTTTGCTTTAGTGAAAAATGTACATGCAAAATTCTACATAGTTTCAAGAGTATAAAATGTAATCCCACCTTCCCATGTGCTTGCTACACTAATACATTGTAGGTTACCAATCCTAAGTTAACTTGGCAACAACCTAGCTAGATTTCAAGCCATGTCATGGACTGGCTAGAGACACGGCGGCGACCTGCAAGCCAAGATGATGGGAGGGGGAGTGGGACACAACAACGACTTGCAAGCACGTGATTTGAAGTCCAGTAAATATCACATGGCATTGGGAGGAAAGAAAATTAAGGCGCTGACAATTAGTAGAACCCAATACACAGATATTGAATAAGGTGTCACGCTAAAGTTAATCCAAGCATATCCCAGTCAGAACATCCACAACATTTCACCTCTAAAATTCACCTCTACATAACTTTTTACTAAACAATGTTTTGCCAAAATGTCATGCAATTTTTTAGCACAATAATCTTTTTTATATAAGAATAATGTGAATAGACACTAATCTTAGTGAACTAAAGGGTATTCTCCATGCTAATAAAAAGAGTCAATCAGACAGCATAGAAGGGCATATTGCCACCGTGATCAATTTCCCATTGTGGCGATAGCAAGACGAAGGTGCTCATAAATAAAACGACAATCCGCATGTAACCCATTTGAAAATCATAAAAAGTAGCCACAATGGCTCAAATCTTAAATCGCTGGTCATCTATTACAATTAGGTCATGCAGATAAAACAGATGAGTGCATGTACCTTTATATTTTCTACAGACAATGATACATATTGAGTGATACTGAAATTATCACCCTATTTCACCGAAAATATTATTTTGGAACCAATACAATATTTTAATAAATTTCTCGCCTACGATATAAGAGGATGCAGATGGGAAGTAAAACCAAAATCAGTGTCACCTTAAGGAATATGCAGAATTTGGCATGTATTGGCAATAATTGAAAAACGTTCAAGGATACAATATCTTTGACTTTAGCAGAAAGCAAAACATTGGTATAGTGCTCAAACAATCCCAAAATGGTATTAAGAAATGAGAAATGGTAAACCTGTTAACATTGTCCAGTGCTCAAACAATCCCAAAATGTTATTAAGAAATCTATCCTGGCCATCCAGTTTATAGAAAGAAGAGAGACAGGAGCTTAGACAGACTTTACACAATGCTAATTCATCCACTAAGCTTCTGCAAAAAAATAAGCATGCATTGCAGATTCAGCAATTAGCTGTGTTGCATGAAGAACTATGGAGCATTCATAGCTGTATATAATTTTTACAAGCAGGAACCCTATGTGACAGCCAACCTCCAGTGACAAACCTATAAACTATCTAATGGACCAAAATGAAGCTTTCGACATTCTGGACATGCCTATCACCATTTTTTTAGTCTCTTTGTAGGATCTTAAAAATAGGGAAGAATACGAGGTTTCTTAAATGCACACATGTTCAGAACCAAATGTAGATGAAATGAAGCTCAACATTCATTATGCTATGCTAATTCACCAATCTAAAACCAATTTAAAACCAAGATGGAATAAAAACAACTTGTACATACCCCTAGAAATTGGTTCTGAACCTGAAATGCAGTCTCTTCTAATTGTTGTTGTAGCGATTCCCATCAAAACTGTAAATGGGAGGTAAAATTCATAAAACACTTACATTCATGAACATAACTATTTGTAGTGATTCCCATCAAAACTGCAAATGAGAAAATAAAATTCAGAAAACTCTTACATTCTTTAATATAAATATTCATAGGTTAACTATATAGAAAGAAAAAGGCACTTTATTTTCATCTAAAAGGACTTTACCAACACATCAATACCATGTATGCAATCTGGACATGCCAGCCAGAGGAAGATGCAAAGGTTACATGAACTAACTGGACATGCCAAAATAGTAACCCCTCTTCCGGTGAACATACCTGAACATGACATCTTCGAGTTTCTCCAAAACTGCTACTTCCCCGTTCGAGGAGCTCTCTATATCAGCCACTGACCTCCTCATCCTCATGGTGCTCACCTCAGCCTGCAATTTCTGAGGACAGGGAGGTCCACAAAGAAGAAACAAGTGTAAGAACGGAAATAGGGAAAAAGAAAAGAAAACCAAGGTGTCTTGATGCCTCGACAAACATGCGACCTCGGCAGGAGCGAGCGGAGGGACCCGGGCAGCGGCAGCAGAGGAAGGTCGATGCAGCGCAATACATCAGCGAGGAGGCGGCCACTCCAGCAAGGTAGATGAGAAGGCATGGACGCGTGGTCTGACAGAGATGCTCATGTCGATGAAGACAATGAGACGACGCCGGTATTTCTTTATCAAAGTTTTTTCATCAATTATCTGTAGAACATAAAGAGAGATGCAGGAGAACATGTCAGAATGCAGAACTACTTCAGATATTCAAGCATACAAACTGAAGGAGCTCCTTAAAGAAAATGAAAGAACTTGAAAATTGTGTGTAATTTGGGAAAAAGTTGATATAAATACTTCTTGATCTGAATGTTGAAGAGTAACAAACACGTGGATTACAGGCCTAGATCTACAAGGAATATGTCCAAATCTTCTATTGCGAAATCAACTAAATATTGCAATAGGAAAAAATGCATGGATAAAAAGCTTGCTCAGACATCCCATACTCTTTCTGAAGACCTAAATCGAAAATACATATCGCTAGTGATTCCATTCTCAGATCAAATCAAATAAATAAGAGACACAGGGGCAAAGAAAGGGAGAGATGAACTTGGGTATGCAGCCAATGGCAGTGAGGGTGCCAAAAGCGAGTGAAAGCAAGGGGAGGGAGAGAGAGGAGGCCGGCTGAACCATCTGCTCTGCTCGCTCCTCTGCTCTTATCCAGCTGCCAGGGTTCTGGTCCAAGGCGGAGAAGAGCAGCTGCCGTTTGAGGCGCAGTTAGTTAAGCATTTAGAACACTAACTGAAGTAGTGATCACATGATTAGCAGATCATCAATCGAGCACTTAATAAACCATAATAACATGTACAGCAAGGGGAAAATAAACAGAGGACAGCGACAATTCTTGTAGTAGTACATGGCAAGTGAACAACCCTAGCATGAGATAACCTTGTCTTGACAGGCACGGCTCAGAGCGAGCAGAGAGAGAGCTCAACATTGGGGTTTTGTAGGTGATGCCATCATCCACCGCCGTCACGATGCATAGGTGGTCACTCACCTCAGGAAGCAAGCATCCGTTGCAAACTCTGCTGCAGCAAAGCAATAGTCACCCCGACAGGCGTGACTAATAAGAAAACAAATATCAGTCTGATTCATTTGTATAAAAATTCATTGACCAAAATAAACCTCAGAGAAGTTGGCCATTCATTTTAGCAGCGAAGTTGCAAATTCATTCATTCATTATCTGCTTGATCTAGAGGAAGGTTGATTTATTTGTCAAATTAAGTAAGGAAGGAAGGTTCGTTCATTCATTTGACAAACAGCAGCAGCAGTGTATGTAGCATCTTCATCCATGGAAGAAGGTGGAGTAGCGGGAAGGGACCTTGTGCGTGAGGTAGTCGTGGCCGTGGTCGGGCTGGACAACGTCTCCGTCGAGCTCGTCCATGGAAGGTAGGAAGGAGCTGCTGCAGGTCGCCTGCTGCTGCTGCTGCTCCGGACCGAATCGAACAGAAAAAGAAATCAGGGGTCCGATCCGATCTGATGTGAGAGAGGAGAGGAGAGGAGGCGGGGAAAGGGAGAGCTCACCGTTGCAACTGGGCAGCCGGAGAGGTGCAGGATGGGGCCGGAGGAGGGGATCCACCCCGGCGAGCCGTCACGCCGCCGCGTCCATGGAGGCGCTGCTGCTACTGACGTCCATGGAGACGCTGCTGCGGATCGAGAAAGCAAAGAAATTAGGGGAAGGATGTGAGAGAGAAGGAAGGAGAGGAGAGGTCAAGGAGAGCCCCGGTGTTCTACCCCTACTGAGGCATCTCTGCTCCAGGGAGAAGGGAGGCGGGCGGCGGCACGGGGAGGAGAGGAGGCCGTCAAGGCGAGCGGGGAGAGGGGCGGCGGCGTGGGAGAGGGGGTGCGGGGCTCGGGACGAGAGGGTTTGGCGGCTAGGGTTTGACCTTTTTGCTTGTTCTCGAGGTCGAGCACCGGGCGCGGACGAAGGGGATTGGAGAATCCCTCGGGGACATCGGAAAGGCACACCTAGTCAATGAGCGCACGAGACGAGCCCACCAGTCATTGGCTAATGCAGATGACCATGGGGTGAAAATTGAGTTTGACCACAAAGTGAAGATCTAACGGCCCAAATGCGTCTGATGGTCGATCCGACGGACAGAAGTGGACCAAATCGAGGGAGCTTCGTGGAGCCAAGTTGGCTAGCAACATTATATGTTAGAATTGGTGTTAAACTACTATATTCCAACTTCTCTATGATTCATACCTGTCGGATCACGGGTTCTGGCAAAACCCTTAAGGTTCGAACACTGGGGTGCGCGCGAAGATTTCCCCCCTACCGATCCATGTCCTAGTTTTGCTAAGATCTCGTGGACTAACTCGACCAACTCGCAACACAAAGGACACAAGATTTATACTGTTTCGGGCCACCATTGTGGTGTAATACCCTACTTCACTGTGGTGGTGGTGGATTGCCTCTTGGGCTGAGGATGAACAGTACAGGGGGAAGAACATCCTCCTGAGGAGAGGTGTTCTTGTGCTGGGTGGATGTGATTGTGGGGATGAATTAGTTCTAGTCTAAGATCTGGTCGCCCCTTGTCTCAGATGAGGTCGCCCAGCTACAGTGGTGGCTAGTTCTATTTATAGAGGCTCTGTTCATCTCCCCAAATATTAAGCGGGAAGGGAGCCAACAACGGCCAATTTGAAAGGGAACAGCTAGTACAGCTTATCCTGACAAAAGTGGTATTCGCCTGCAAAAGGCTCTAGTGGTGACGCCGCCTTGGGCTCCATGGTGACCTCCGTCTTGCCGTCCTGCTGGTTTTGGTCTCGTTGCACCGATATGGAAACCTTTGCTTGATGCCTCGGTACTCCGCGCCTGCGCTTGTCCCCTTAGCACCAAAGAGAAAACAAGGACGCTGCGCGCGCTGGCGCCTGCCTGGCGCCCGCCTGATCTCGATCGTCATGGCTCACGTCATGAGAACCTCGCGAGGTTTGCCGTGCCCTGATCTCTCCACCCCTCGCGAGCCTGCCTGGTGAGGCCACACCTGAGGAGGTCTTGTGTCGCCCGCCTCGCGAGGTTGGCCCCTCGCAAGGGTCTTCAGTCCTTGCTGGTGAAGATGGACCATACGGGCCCGCTCGCAGAGCCACGCCGTGGGTCGGAGGCAGGCAAGTATGGGGACCCCCGTTCCCAGAATGCCGACAGTAGCCCCCGGGCCCAAGGCGTGCTCAGGCTTCGCTTCGAGGCGAAGCCAAGGGTCAAGTACGGAGCGTCGCGGGCCCCAATAGCCCGCGGTCTTGGTCGACGTGTGGCGGTTGATTGGACGTGGGCGTCTCCACTTCCCCACGCTGCCTCGGAAACTGCCCGACTTGACAAGTCCCTAGATAGGGTTGGCGCCGGCCTCACGTGGCCCACTGTTGATGATGGCGCCGGCGACATCTGGTGCGTGTAGATAGAACTCCTAGGAATTCCTTCCCTTTTGTTCCCTATGAGGAATCAAGAAATGAACCCCGTGGGGGCGTGTAAAGCGTCTGTAATGCCTTTTGTCAACATAGCCCTCATTATGAAGATTTGCATGCGCATATCCTGCCGAGGCTCGGCCTCCCCTTTCCAATCCTGCGGCAGCTTGATGCTCTATCCTGCCGAGGCTCGGCCTCCCCTCCCCAGGCAGGCTGCAGCCGTCGTTGGTATGCCAGGTCGTGTGCCGTGGTCAAGGCCAGGAGGTGAGCGACCCGAGGTCCAGTAAGAGCTCCTGAGGCGCAATGCTCAAGAGGTCCCCTTTAGCACATAAGCAACTGTCTTAGGTTGGGAAAGGAAGAAAATGTTGCCGCTGTAGAGCAGTGAAGGGAGTGAGCGAGGGTCCCGTGCCGTAGCGACTGGTGGATCTAGAGCGAGAACTTATCTTGGCTGTCCGGGGTCGGCTCCTCGAGTCGTGCCGAACTCGTACGTCGGCCATTGTAGTGTAGCTAGGTCAGGCCCGTGCGGGCCTCCCCCTCCCCTCCATGTTCTTCTTGGTGCTATGCGTCCTAAGGTCCCGACCCTCGAACGAGCTCAGCCGCCGCTGGTATGCCAGGTCGCGTGCCATGGTCAAGGCCAGGGGGTGAGGGATGGAGAGCCAGTAAGAGCTCCTGAGGCGCGATGCTCAGGAGCCCCCCTTTTAACGCGCAAGCGAATCGCATGAGAGAAGAGGGAGAGTCTGCGGTACCGCCTACTGTAGCCTTCAGGAAGTTCTTGCAAGTTAGCGCGAGGAAGGGCACCGATCGCCGTGGTGATTGCCGACTCGCCTCCAGTACGTGGGAGGGGGCTCCCTACTGCGGAGAGCCCCTGGGGCGTGTATAACCCCGCCCTGGCACGTGGCTTGCACGGCAGGGCTAGACAGGGTGTGTCTGAGCACTCGTGAGCCAGCGCGGGACTCACGAGGCCGTACCTCAAGGCGGGTTGTCCCTCGTCTTGGTTCTTGTTCGCTGTCTTGATCCTGCGAGGTGGTTAGACAACCTGCGCCGAACGAATCTCCTGAGGTCATCGCGTGAGAAGGCCAAGCACCAACGGCCCCAGGAGGTGACGTGAACGGGGCCGGCCCGCCAGACAGAGCTCGGCCGTTGGATTTATCGATGCTGTAGGGACGGGCCCGAGCACAGACGCCGTGCCTAATCCTCTCAAGCGAAGGGTCCTGAAGAAAGACAACCGGCGCACGGCTCCCGCGATGGGCGACAATCAAGCAGGTGATAGTCATAGATAGATTAAGCATGAAAGGCAACCTAGCTCAGGTAAATGCATAACGATACGCGCCACTGGGTCCGGCCCGAGCGGCTTGGGGATGATGCAGCTCGAGGGGCGCCCCAGCAAGGTAAGCTAAAGACATAAACAAAGAAAGATACATGCCACAGGGACGGACCCACGCGGCCTGGGAATGATGCAGCCCTGGGGGTGCTCCCAGCTGAATGAACTTGGAAAATTTCACCTGGTTCTGTTGATGAAGGAGTGTTGGGGCAGCTGAAGGTATGCGGCGAAGGGGCTACTCCTCATGAGCCACCGGGGCCTTGAGCCTCGGGAGGCTCTGGGGGTCCAGGGGGTTCCTTGAGGACCGTCTTTATCTCCGTCAGCACAGCGTGGTGCCTGGCCTCCTGAGCCGCTAGGATGCTCTGCAGGTTGCGCTGATAGGCGGTCGCCACGCTCGGCAGGCCAAAAGGCATGCGAACGTAGCTGTGAGGCGGGCCCTCGCAGCCCCCCATGCGCGAAGGCCAGAAAAGCTCCTGAGAGGTGGCCCGGTTGAGCCCTGGGACGTCGATGCAGGCGCGCAGCCCGGCATCCTCGCCTGGATGGGGAGTTGTGCTTGGTGAGCGGCGGCCGCCGCGCATGGCCCTTGCGTCTTGCAGTTCCTCAGTGGTATTGGTGATGAACTCGGGCACTCCTTGCCCTGTGTTCTCCTGAGGGAAACGTGCCACGAAGCACGCCTCCAAGTGATGCCCAAGCGCCTCCCTCGTGATGTTGGCAAAATCTGAGGCCCTCCAGAAGAGAGCCCCCGAGCCCTGCCCGAGAGGGGCGCTGGGCGCACTTTCCTATGCAATGGAGGGAGGCGCCCCAGGCGCGGGCACCGATCCTGACGAGGCGCCGCTTGCCTGAGGCCCTGCGTGGTGCAACTGCTTCTTCTTCTTGGGGGTGGCCTCAGGAGGGGCGCTCGCCCTGGCCGTCAGGGTCGTCGATTGCTGCAGCTTGGAAGGCACACTCGAGGGAGCACACCGCGTCTCTTTCCTCGCACGGGACTGTGATGATTCCGCCGCTTTCCAGCATCTTGAGGACATTGTAGCCGTGATGGGTCACCGCCATGAACTTGGCCAGGGCTGGATACCCGAGGATGGCATTGTATGGCAGGCGGATGTAGGCTACGTCGAAGTTGATGAGTTCGGTGCGGTAGTTGTTGCGTTCTCCGAAGGTAACGAGAGGCGAACCTTCCCGATCGGGGTAGTAGAGGCATCGGTCACTCCTGAGAAAGGCTTGGTAGGCCGAAGTTGGTCATGTGGCACTTGGAGGTTGTCGAACGTGTCGACGGATAGGACATTGAGAACTGCGCCGCCGTCGATGAGGGTCTTGGTAACTTGCACGTTGCTGATGACTAGTGAACAAAGCATTGGGAGGACGCCTGCAGTAGCTGCGCACTTGAGCTGATCTGCCGAACTGAATGTGATGGGGCACTTGGACCATCTGAGCGGGCGTGTGGCCTCGAGCTTGGGAAGGATTGCATTCACTTTGCGAGCAAACTGTTTGAAGATACGCTACGAGGCTGGGGCTTGAGCTCCGCCCAAGATGCAGGCGATAGCGCGCGGATCCTGGAAGCCCCCAGCCCCCTCATCTTGATGGTGGTCGTCATTCCTTCTGGGTGGTGGCGGTAGTGGAGGAAGGCCAGCGTTGCCTTGAGGACGATCCTCACAAGGCTGGTCCCTCCAGGCGCCCTCGCGAGGCTGATCCTGCTAGCGGTGCTTCATGAGGCCGATCACGCCACTCCTGGCGCGGGCCACGGTCGTACCAGCGTCCGCCACCACGTCCTCCTTCTCGGCCGTAGCCCCGGTCGCTGCGCTCGGGGCGTCGATCGAAGCGCCCTTCTCGAATGGCTCTGAGCTCTGGACAGTCGCTGGTGTTGTGGGTATGCAGGTTATGGAAAGCGCAGAACGGTCGGCTGCTCTTGGATGACTCGGGCTGGTCTCTACCGCGCTTGGTGTCCGGTTCTGCCGCGAGCATGGCTGCTCCCTTGCGCTACACGTCCTTGGCCTTGGCTTTCTTCTCCTCTGGGTCCGCAACCGGGAGCTTGAGGAGGGAGAGGCGCCCCTCCTCAGCTCTGGCGCACTTGGTCGCCTAGTTGAAAAACTCCAAAGACGTGCACAGCTCCTCGTGGATGGCGAGCTCCTCCTTAATCTTGACGTCGCGGATGCCATCAGAGAACGCGGAGATGATGGCCTCGTCCGTTACCTTGGGGATCTTGAGATCGAGCCTGGAGGCAGTTCAGGAGCCAGGAGCGGGCGCCATCCTTGATGGCCATGGGAAACCAGTTCGCCATGACTTTCTCGTTGCCGTTGGCCGCCTCGATGCTCAGCTCATAGAGCTGCAGGAACTTCGCGGGGTCAGGGGTGCCATCATAGCGAGGAGGCAGATTTGGCTTGAACTTGCCCGGCCAGGCGCCGCTACGCAGCTCGGGGGTGAAGGCGTGGCAGCCGGCCGTGGTCACTGAGGCCTACCTTGGAGGTGGAACTTGGTCTTGGCACCCGCCCGCCGCTACGGCAAGCGGCGAGGGGCCTTGCCGCAACAAACGATCCTGGCGCGGCGGTGCGAGGAGTGGCGGAGCGTTCTCTTGCGGTCGAGGGACTTCTTGGCAGCTTCTTTCTTTATGCGAGGGCGCTGGACGCGGTGGGTCGCGCCATGGAGCCGCGCGCCTTGGCGCTAGGGCGCCGTCTTGGTGCAGAGGTGGTGGAGGTGCTTCGTGAGCTGAGTCGCCCGTGGCTGGTGGAGGGCGAGGAAGAGAGTGGGACGGCGCAGGGGAGCCCCCTGCGGCGCGGACAAGCTCGGCGATGCGGTCAAGCCAGTCCTCGTAGAGGTCGTCGACTGGGCGGTAGCGCAGGAGCTCGTGCGCCATGAGGAGCGCGGCCCGTGCGTCCGTGGGGACGCGACGAGCGTGAGATGACGAACCAACGGGAGTCAGTGATGGAGTGGCGATGTGGCCGTCCTGTCGCACTGAGGGGGGTAGCGAGGATGCTTGCTGCTCGTTCCTCGTCGGGCCGGTGGCGGCGTTGGCGGAAGGCGACGGAGAGCGACGGGGTGGCCCACCAATAGGGGCCGTTTGAGAAACGCGGTTAGCGAGGGCAGCGTGGTGCTCGGCGCGGGCGCGGCGTGCGTCCGCCATGGAGACGATGAAACGACATGACGCAGAGCGATGGAGGGATGCTTCGACGTACCCCTACCTGGTGTGCCAAATGTCGGATCACGGGTTCCAGTAAAACCCTTAAGGTTCGAACACTGGGGTGCGCGTGAAGATTTCCCCCCTACCGATCCACGTCCTAGTTTTGCTAAGATCTCGTGGACTAACTCGACCAACTCACAACACAAAGGACACAAGATTTATACTGTTTCGGGCCACCGTTGTGGTGTAATACCCTACTCCACTGTGGTGGTGGTGGATTGCCTCTCGGGTTGAGGATGAACAATACAGGGGGAAGAACAACCTCCTGAGGAGAGGTGTTCTTGTGCTGGGTGGATGTGATTGTGGGGATGAACTAGTTCTAGTCTAAGATCAGGTCGCCCCTCGTCTCAGATGAGGTCGCCTAGCTACGGTGGTGGATAGTTCTATTTATAGAGGCCCTGGTCCTCTCTCCAAATATTGAGCGGAAGGGAGCTAACAACGGCCAATTTGAAAGGAGACAGCTAGTACAGCTTATCCTGACAAAAGTGGTCTTCGCCTACAAAAGGCTCTGGTGGTGACGCCGCCTTGGGCTCCATGGTGACCTCCATCTTGCCGTCCTACTGATCTTGGTCTCGTTGCACCGATATGGAAACCTTTGCTTGATGCCTCGGTACTTCGCGCCTGCGCTTTCCCCCTTAGCACCAAAGAGGAAACAAGGACGCTGCGCGCGCTAGCGCCCGCCTGGTGCCCGCCTGGTCTCGATCGTCATGGCTCACGTCACGAGAACCTCGCGAGGTTTTCCGTGCCTTGATCTCTCCGCCCCTCGCGAGCCTGCCTGGTGAGGCCGCTCCCGAGGAGGTCTTGTGTCGTCCGCCTCGCGAGGCTTGGCCCCTCGCGAGGGTCTTGAGTCCTTGCTGGTGAAGATGGGCCGTACGGGCCCGCTCACAGAGCCATGTCGTGGGCCGCAGGCAGGCAAGTCTGGGGACCCCCGTTCCCAGAACACCGACAATACCCCCCGATACTATCCATAGATTCATCAAAATATGCAAAAAAACACGAAAAACAGAATCTGTCAAAAACAGAATAGTCTGTAGAAATCTGTAGGTTTCGAATACTTCTGTAACTCCAAAAATCCTGAAAAATCAGGACGTCCTAAATAATTTGTATAATGATCTACTGCATTTGGAATCAGTATTTTATCGCTCTCTGGTAAAAAATTAAAATTATTCTTGTGAGTGCAAACTTTCTGTTTTTTTACAGCAAGATCAAATAACAATCACCCAAGAAGATCCTAAAGGCTTTACTTGGCACAAACACTAATTAAAACATAAAAAACACAATCATAACATAGGATAGATGATTTATTTATTACTAAACAGGAACAAAAACAAGGAAGAAAAATAAAATTGGGTTGCCTCCCAACAAGCGCTATCGTTTAACACCCCTAGCTAGGCATAAAGACAATGATAGATCTAGGTATTGTCATCTTTGGTATGCAATTCTTCAATTGAACACTTATAACCCTTAGGAGTTTCCTTATTTTTATTGATGATCAAACTCCTAGGCAAGAAATCAAGATAATCATTTGTAGCAAAAGGTTCCATAATGATAACGAAAAAATTGGGGTGAACACTTATTGATTTGAGATCCGCATTCTCTTTACTAGAAGATTCACCCTTATTCTTAGGAACATACATAAACTTAGAAACGTTGGTAGGAGGAGGGTTTGAAGTGTTTCTCACGGCAGAAAAGGCAGGCCCTAAGTTGGTAATAATATCCTCAAGTTTATCAATTCTAGTGGAATCTTGATCCATCTTTTCATTAACTAAGGGTTCTTTTTCTCTCAAAATTTTCAGAGTAACTCCTACCTTAGATCCACATTGGGTAATTTGGTTGTGGATCTTTTTATCCAAATTTTCAATTAACTCAACAGTGGCAATTTTATTTTCAATAATATCAAGCCTTTGCATCACATGTTCCAAAGTTAAAATAGTTCCATTGACCAAACGAGGTGGTGGGCCTAACAAATCTATCATAGCATTATAAGAATCAAAAGTATGGCTTCCCAAAAAATTCCCTCCGGTGATGGTGTTAAGAACATATCTATACCAAGGAGTGATGCCTACGTAAAAATTGCGAAGAAGAACGGAAGTAGATTGCTTTTTAATAGATCTATTTTGAGCATTGCTAATTCTATACCAAGCATCTTTTAGATTTTCTCCCTCCCTTTGTTTAAAATTAAGAACTTCATTATCGGGACTACTAACAATGGCAGAAGGACTGGCCATGACGGCAAGACAAACAACCTAACACACAATCACACAAGAGGCAAGCAAAAGAAGGCGAACAGAAAAAGGACGAATGGAAATGAGGTGAATAAAACGGCAAAGGTGAAGTGGGGGAGAGGAAAACGAGAGGCAAATGGCAAATAATGTAATGCGAGGGATTAGAGTTTGTGATGGGTACTTGGTATGTCTTGGCTTGAGTGTAGATCTCCTCGGCAACGACGCCAGAAATCCTTCTTGCTACCTCTTGAGCATGCGTCGGTTTTCCCTTGAAGGGGAAAGGGTGATGCAGCAAAGTAGCGTAAGCATTTTCCTCAGTTTTTGAGAACCAAGGTATCAATCTAGTAGAAGACTACACGCAAGTCGCCTAGTACATGCACAAACAAATAAGAACCTTGCAACCAACGCGATAAAGGGGTTGTCAATCCCTTCACGGCCACTTGCAAAAGTGAGATCTGATAAAGATAATAAGATAAATATTTTTGGTATTTTTGTTTTATAGATTGGAAAATAAAAATTGCAAAATAAATAGTAAACTAGAATTGTAGATCGGAAACTTATATGATGTAAAGTAGACCCGAGGGGCATAGGTTTCACTACTGGCTTCTCTCAAGATAGCATATATTACGGTGGGTGAACAAATTACTGCCGAGCAATTGATAGAAAAGCGCATAGTTATGATGATATCTAGGCATGATCATGAACATAGGCATCACGACCGTGTCAAGTAGACCAAAACGATTCTGCATCTACTAGTATTACTCCACACATCGACCGCTATCCAGCATGCATCTAGAGTATTAAGTTCATAAGAACAGAGTAACGCATTAGGCAAGATGACATGATGTAGAGGGATAAACTCAAGCAATATGATATAAACCCCATCTTTTTATCCTCGATGGCAACAATACAATACGTGCCTTGCTGCCCCTACTGTCACTGGGAAAGGACACCGCAAGATTGAACCCAAAGCTAAGCACTTCTCCCATTGCAAGAAAGATCAATCTAGTAGGCCAAACCAAATTGATAATTCGAAGAGACTTGCAAAGATATCAAATCATGCATAAAAGAATTCAGAGAAGAATCAGATATTGTTCATAGATAATCTTAATCATAAACCCACAATTCGCCGGATCTCCACAAACACACCGCAAAAAGAATTACATCGAATAGATCTCCAAGAACATCAAGGAGAACTTTGTATTGAGAACCAAAGAGAGAGAAGAAGCCATCTAGCTAATAACTATGGACCCGAAGTGTTGGGTAACGTGGTAATTTCAAAATTTTCCTACGCACACGCAAGATCATGGTGATGCATAGCAACGAGAGGGGAGAGTGTTGTCCACGTACCCTCGTAGACCGAAAGCGAAAGCGTTAGCACAACGCGGTTGATGTTGTCGTACGTCTTCACGATCCGACCGATCAAGTACCGAACGTACGACACCTCCGAGTTTAGCACACGTTCAGCTCGATGACGTCCCTCGAACTCCGATCCAGCCGAGTGTTGAGGGAGAGTTTCGTCAGCACAACGGCGTGGTGACGATGATGATGTTCTACCGACGCAGGGCTTCGCCTAAGCACCGCTACAATATTATCAAGGTGGATTATGGTGGAGGGGGGCACCGCACACGGCTAAAAGATCAAACAATCAATTGTTGTGTCTCTAGGGTGCCCCCTGCCCCTGTATATAAAGGAGCAAGGGGGGGTGCGGCTGGCCAGGAGAGAGAGCGCGCCAGGAGGAGTCCTACTCCCACCGGGAGTAGGACTCCCCCCTTTCCTAGTTGGATTAGGACTTGGGATGGGGAAAGAGGAGGGAGAGAGGAAGGAAGGGGGGGGCGCCGCCCCCCTCTCCTTGTCCTATTCGGACTAAGGGGGGAGGGGCGCGCGGCCCAGTGCTGGCCGCCTCTCCTCTTCTTCGTAAAGGCCCACTAAGGCCCATTAACCTCCCGGGGGGTTCCGGTAACCTCCCGCTACTCCGGTAAAATCCCGATTTCACCCGGAACACTTCCGATATCCAAACATAGGCTTCCAATATATCAATCTTCATGTCTCGACCATTTCGAGACTCCTCGTCATGTCCGTGATCACATCCGGGACTCCGAACAACCTTCGGTACATCAAAACATATAAACTCATAATATAACTGTCATCGAAACGTTAAGCGTGCGGAACCTACGGGTTCGAGAACTATGTAGACATGACCGAGACACGTCTACGGTCAATAACCAATAGCGGAACCTGGATGCTCATATTGGTTCCCACATATTCTTTATCGGTCAGACCGCATAACAACATACGTTGTTCCCTTTGTCATCGGTATGTTACTTGCCCGAGATTCGATCGTCGGTATCTCAATACCTAGTTTCAATCTCGTTATCGGCAAGTCTCTTTACTCGTTCCGTAATACATCATCCCGGAACTAACTCATTAGTTGCAATGCTTGCAAGGCTTAAGTGATGTGTATTACCGAGAGGGCCCAGAGATACCTCTCCGACAATCGGAGTGACAAATCCTAATCTTGAAATACGCCAACCCAACAAGTACCTTCGGAGACACCTGTAGAGCACCTTTATAATCACCCAGTTACGTTGTGACGTTTGGTAGCACACAAAGTGTTCCTCCGGTAAACGGGAGTTGCATAATCTCATAGTCATAGGAACATGTATAAGCCATGAAGAAAGCAATAGCAACATACTAAACGATTGTGTGCTAAGCTAACGGAATGGGTCAAGTCAATCACATCATTCTCCTAATGATGTGATCTCATTAATCAAATGACAACTCTTTGTCTATGGTTAGGAAACTTAACCATCTCTGATCAATGAGCTAGTCAAGTAAAGGCATACTAGTGACATACTGTTTGTCTATGTATTCACACATGTATTATGTTTCCGGTTAATACAATTCTAGCATGAATAATAAACATTTATCATGATATAAGGAAATAAATAATAACTTTATTATTGCCTCTAGGACATATTTCCTTCAGTCTCCCACTTGCACTAGAGTCAATAATCTAGATTACACAGTAATGATTCTAACACCCATGGAGCCTTGGTGCTGATCATGTTTTGCTCGTGGAAGAGGCTTAGTCAACGGGTCTACAACATTCAGATCCATATGTATATTGCAAATTTCTATGTCTCCCACCTGGACTAAATCCTAGATGGAATTGAAGCGTCTCTTGATGTGCTTGGTTCTCTTGTGAAATCTGGATTCCTTCACCAAGGCAATTGCACCAGTATTGTCACAAAAGATTTTCATTGGACCCAATGCACTAGGTATGACACCTAGATCAGATATGAACTCCTTCATCCAGACTCCTTCATTTGCTGCTTCTGAAGTAGCTATGTACTCCGCTTCACACGTAGATCCCGCCACGACGCTTTGTTTAGAACTGCACCAACTGACAGCTCCACCGTTCAATGTAAACACGTATCCGGTTTGTGATTTAGAATCGTCCGGATCAGTGTCAAAGCTTGCATCAACGTAACCATTTACGATGAGCTCTTTGTCACCAACATAAACGAGAAACATATCCTTAGTCCTTTTCAGGTATTTCAGGATGTTCTTGACCGCTGTCCAGTGATCCACTCCTGGATTACTTTGGTACCTCCCTGCTAGACTTATAGCAAGGCACATATCAGGTCTGGTACACAACATTGCATACATGATAGAGCCTATGGCTGAAGCATAGGGAACATCTTTCATTTTCTCTCTATCTTCTGCATTGGTCGGGCATTGAGTCTTACTCAACTTCACACCTTGTAACACAGGCAAGAACCCTTTCTTTGCTTTATCCATTTTGAACTTCTTCAAAACTTTGTCAAGGTATGTGTTTTGTGAAAGTCCAATTAAGCATTTTGATCTATCTCTATAGATCTTGATGCCCAATATATAAGCAGCTTCACCGAGGTCTTTCATTGAAAAACTCTTATTCAAGTATCCCTTTATGCTATCCAGAAATTCTATATCATTTCCAATCAACAATATGTCATCCACATATAATATTAGAAATGCCACAGAGCTCCCACTCACTTTCTTGTAAATACAGGCTTCTCCAAAAGTCTGTACAAAACCAAATGCTTTGATCACACTATCAAAGCATTTATTCCAACTCCGAGAGGCTTGCACCAGTCCATAAATGGATCGCTGGAGCTTGCACACTTTGTTAGCTCCCTTTGGATCGACAAAACCTTCCAGTTGCATCATATACAACTCTTCTTCGAGAAATCCATTCAGGAATGCAGTTTTGACATCCATTTGCCAAATTTCGTAATCATAAAATGCGGCAATTGCTAACATGATTCGGACAGACTTAAGCATCGCTATAGGTGAGAAGGTCTCATCGTAGTCAATCCCTTGAACTTGTCGAAAACCTTTTGCAAAAAGTTGAGCTTTATAGACAGTAACATTACCGTCAGCGTCAGTCTTCTTCCTGAAGATCCATTTATTCTTAGTTGCTTGTCGATCACCGGGCAAGTCAACCAAAGTCCACACTTTGTTCTCATACATGGATCCCATCTCAGATTTCATGGCCTCAAGCCATTTTGCGGAATCTGGGCTCACCATCGCTTCTTCATAGTTTGTAGGTTCGTCATGGTCTAGTAACATAACTTCCAGAATAGGATTACCGTACCACTCTGGTGCGGATCTTACTCTGGTTGACCTATGAGGTTCAGTAGCAACTTGATGTAAAGTCTCATGATCATCATCATTAACTTCCTCACTAATTGGTGTAGGTGTCACAAAAACCTGTTTCTGTGATGAACTACTTTCCAATAAGGGAGCAGGTACAGTTACCTCATCAAGTTCTACTTTCCTCCCACTCACTTCTTTCGAGAGAAACTCCTTCTCTAGAAAAACTCCGAATTTAGCAACAAAAGTCTTGCCTTCGCATCTGTGATAGAAGGTGTACCCAACAGTCTCCTTTGGGTATCCTATGAAGACACATTTCTCCGATTTGGGTTCGAGCTTATCAGGTTGAAGCTTTTTCACATAAGCATCACATCCCCAAACTTTCAGAAACGACAACTTTGGTTTCTTCCCAAACCACAGTTCATAAGGCGTCGTCTCAACGGATTTCGATGGTGCCCTATTTAAGGTGAATGCGACCGTCTCTAAAGCATAACCCCAAAATGATAGCGGTAAATTAGTAAGAGACATCATGGATCGCACCATATCTAGTAAAGTACGATTACGACGTTCAGACACACCATTACGCTGTGGTGTTCCGGGTGGCGTGAGTTGCGAAACTATTCCGCATTGTTTCAAATGAAGACCAAACTCAGAACTCAAATATTCTTCTCCACGATCAGATCGTAGGAACTTTATTTTCTGGTTACGATGATTTTCAACTTCACTCTGAAATTCTTTGAACTTTTGAAACGTTTCAGACTTATGTTTCATTAAGTAGATATACCCATATCTGCTTAAATCATCTGTGAAGGCGAGAAAATAACGATATCCACCACGAGCCTCAACATTCATCGGACCACATACATCTGTATGTATGATCTCCACCAAATCTGTTGCTCTCTCCATAGTACCGGAGAACGGCGTTTTAGTCATCTTGCCCATGAGGCACGGTTCGCAAGTACCAAGTGATTCATAATCAAGTGGTTCCAACAGTCCATCAGTATGGAGTTTCTTCATGCGTTTTACACCGATATGACCTAAACGGCAGTGCCACAAATAAGTTGCACTATCATTATCAACTCTGCATCTTTTGGCTTCAATATTATGAATATGTGTATCACTACTATCGAGATTCAACAAAAATAGACCACTATTCAAGGGTGCATGACCATAAAAGATATTACTCATATAAATAGAACAACCATTATTCTTTGATTTAAATGAATAGCCGTCTCACATCAAACAAGATCCAGATATAATGTTCATGCTCAACGCTGGCACCAAATAACAATTATTAGTCTAATACTAATCCCATAGGTAGATGTAGAGGTAGCGTGCTGACCGCGATCACATCGACTTTGGAACCATTTCCCACGCGCATCATCACCTCGTCCTTAGCCAATCTTCGCTTAATCCGTAGCCCCTGTTTCGAGTTGCAAATATTAGCAATAGAACCAGTATCAAATACCCAGGTGCTACTGCGAGCATTAGTAAGGCACACATCAATAACATGTATATCACATATACCTTTGTTCACCTTGCCATCCTTCTTATCCGCCAAATACTTGGGGTAGTTCCGCTTCCAGTGACCATTCTGCTTGCAGTAGAAGCACTCAGTCTCAGGCTTAGGTCCAGACTTGGGTTTCTTCTCCTGAGCAGCAACTTGCTTGCTGTTCTTTTTGAAGTTCCCCTTCTTCTTCCCTTTGCCCTTTTTCTTGAAACTGGTGGTCTTATTGACCATCAACACTTGATGCTCCTTCTTGATTTCTACCTCCGCTACCTTTAGCATTGCGAAGAGCTCGGGAATTGTCTTATCCATCCCTTGCATATTATAGTTCATCACGAAGCTCTTGTAGCTTGGTGGTGGTGATTGGAGAATTCTGTCAATGACGCTATCATCCAGAAGATTAACTCCCAGTTGAATCAAGTGATTACAGTACCCAGACATCTTGAGTATATGCTCACTGACAGAACTATTCTCCTCCATCTTGCAGCTGTAGAACTTATTGGAGACTTCATATCTCTCAAACCGGGCATTCTTTTGAAATATTAACTTCAACTCCTGGAACATCTCATATGATCCATGACGTTCAAAACGTCGTTGAAGTCCCGATTCTAAGCTGTAAAGCATGGCACACTGAACTATCGAGTAGTCATCAACACGTGACTGCCAGGCATTCACATTGTCTGCAGTTGCTGGCGCAGGTGGTACACCTAGCGGTGCTTCCAGGACGTAACTTTTCTGTGCAACAATGAGGATGATCCTCAAGTTATGGACCCAGTCCGTGTAATTGCTACCATCATCTTTCAACTTTGCTTTCTCAAGGAACACATTAAAATTCAACGGAACAACAACGCGGGCCATCTATCTACAATCAACATAGACAAGCAAGATACTATCAGGTACTAAGTTCATGATAAATTTAAGTTAAATTAATCATATTACTTAAGAACTCCCACTTAGATAGACATCCCTCTAATCCTCTAAGTGATCATGTGATCCATATCAACTAAACCATGCCCGATCATCACGTGAGATGGAGTAGTTTCAACGGTGGACATCACTATGTTGATCATATATACTATATGATTCACGCTGAACCTTTCGGTCTCCGTATTCCGAGGCCATATCTGTTATATGCTAGGCTCGTCGAGTTTAACCTGAGTATTCCGCGTGTGCAACTGTTTTGCACCCGTTGTATTTGAACGTACAACCTATCACACCCGATCATCACGTGGTGTCTCAACACGAAGAACTTTCACAACGGTGCATACTTAGGGAGAACACTTTATACTTTGATAATTTAGTGAGGGATCATCTTATAATGCTACCGTCAATCAAAGCAAGATAAGATGCATAAAAGATAAACATCACATGCAATCAATATAAGTGATATGATATGGCCATCATCATCTTGTGCTTGTGATCTCCATCTCCGAAGCACCGTCATGATCACCATCGTCACCGGCGCGACACCTTGATCTCCATTGTAGCATCATTGTCGTCTTGCCAATCTTATGCTTCTACGACTATCGCTACCGCTTAGTGATAAAGTAAAGCATTACAGGGCGATTGCATTGCATACAATAAAGTGACAACCATATGGCTCCTGCCAGTTGCCGATAACTTGGTTACAAAACATGATCATCTCATACAATAAAATTTTAGCATCATGTCTTGACCATATCACATCACAACATGCCCTGCAAAAACAAGTTAGACGTCCTCTACTTTGTTGTTGCAAATTTTACGTGGCTCCTATGGATTAGCAAGAACCGTTCTTACCTACGCATCAAAACCACAACAATAGTTTGTCAAGTTGGTGTTGTTTTAACCTTCGCAAGGACCGGGCGTAGCCACACTCGATTCCACTAAAGTTGGAGAAACTGACACCCGCCAGCCACCTGTGTGCAAAGCACGTCGGTAGAACCAGTCTCGCGTAAACGTACACGTAATGTCGGTCCGGGCCGCTTCATCCAACAATACCGCCGAACCAAAGTATGACATGCTAGTAAGCAGTATGACTTATATCACCCACAACTCACTTGTGTTCTACTCGTGCATATGACATCTACGCATAAAACCAGGCTCTGATACCATTGTTGGGTAATGTAGTAATTTCAAAATTTTCCTACGCACACGCAAGATCATGGTGATGCATAGCAACGAGAGGGGAGAGTGTTGTCCATGTACCCTTGTAGACCGAAAGCGGAAGCGTTAGCACAACGCGGTTGATGTAGTCGTACGTCTTCACGATCCGACCGATCAAGTACCGAACGTACGACACCTCCAAGTTCAGCACACGTTCAGCCCGATGACGTCCCTCGAACTCTGATCCAGCCGAGTGTTGAGGGAGAGTTTCGTCAGCACAACGGCGTGGTGACGATGATGATGTTCTACCGACGCAGGGCTTCGCCTAAGCACCGCTACAGTATTATCGAGGTGGATTATGGTGGAGGGGGGCACCGCACACGGCTAAAAGATCAAACGATCAATTGTTGTGTCTCTAGGGTGCCCCCTGCCCCTGTATATAAAGGAGCAAGGGGGGTGGTGCGGCCGGCCAGGAGAGAGGGCGCGCCAGGAGGAGTCCTACTCCCACCGGGAGTAGGACTCCCCCCTTTCCTAGTTGGATTAGTACTTGGGAGGGGGAAAGAGGAGGGAGAGAGGAAGGAAGGGGGGGAGGCGCCGCCCCCCTCTCCTTGTCCTATTAGGACTAAGGGGGGAGGGGCGCGTGGCCCAGCCCTGGATGCCTCTCCTCTTCTCCGTAAAGGCCCACTAAGACCCATTAACCTCCTGGGGGGTTCCGGTAACCTCCTGGTACTCCGGTAAAATACCGATTTCACCTGGAACACTTCCGATATCCAAACATAAGCTTCCAATATATCAATCTTCATGTCTCGACCATTTCGAGACTCCTCGTCATGTCCGTGATCACATCCGGGACTCTGAACAACCTTCGGTACATCAAAACATATAAACTCATAATATAACTGTCATCGAAACGTTAAGCGTGCGGACCCTACGGGTTCGAGAACTATGTAGACATGACCGAGACACGTCTCCGGTCAATAACCAATAGCGGAACCTAGATGCTCATATTGGTTCCCACATATTCTACGAAGATCTTTATCGGTCAGACCGCATAACAACATACGTTGTTCCCTTTGTCTTCGGTATGTTACTTGCCCGAGATTCGATCGTCGGTATCTCAATACCTAGTTTCAATCTTGTTACCGGAAAGTCTCTTTACTCGTTCCGTAATACATCATCCCACAACTAACTCATTAGTTGCAATGGTTGCAAGGCTTAAGTGATGTGTATTACCGAGAGGGCCCAGAGATACCTCTCCGACAATCGGAGTGACAAATCCTAATCTCGAAATACGCCAACCCAACAAGTACCTTCGAAGACACCTGTAGAGCACCTTTATAATCACCCAGTTACGTTGTGACGTTTGGTAGCACACAAAGTGTTCCTCCGGTAAACGGGAGTTGCATAATCTCATAGTCATAGGAACATGTACAAGTCATGAAGAAAGCAATAGCAACATACTAAACGATCGTGTGCTAAGCTAACAAAATGGGTCAAGTCAATCACATCATTCTCCTAATGATGTGATCTCATTAATCAAATGACAACTCTTTGTCTATGGTTAGGAAACTTAGCCATCTCTGATCAATGAGCTAGTCAAGTAGAGGCATACTAGTGACATACTGTTTGTCTATGTATTCATACATGTATTATGTTTCCGGTTAATACAATTCTAGCATGAATAATAAACATTTATCATGATATATGGAAATAAATAATAACTTTATTATTGCCTCTAGGGCATATTTCCTTCATGAAGGTCTGTGGTAAACTACTCACACATCATCGGAGAGGCTATGGTGTTGATGTAGAAGCCCTCCGTGATCGAATCCCCCTCTGGCAGATCGCCGGAAAAGGTCCCCAGATGGGATCTCATGGGTACAGAAGGTTGCAGCGGTGGAAAAGTGTTTTCGTGGCTCCCCTGGATGTTTTCAGGGTATAAGAGTATATATAGGCGAAGGAAGTAGGTCGGTGGAGCTATGAGGGGCCCACGAGGGTGGGGGCGCGCCGCCCTACCTCATGGCTGCCTCGTTGCTTCCTTGACCTCCACTCCAAGTCTCCTGGATTGTGTTTGTTCCAAAAAAGATCCTCGCGAAGGTTTATTCCGTTTGATATTCCTTTTCTGCGAAACAGTGAAATAGGCAAAAAAAACAACAACTGGCACTGGGCCTCCGGTTCATAGGTTAGTCCCAAAAATAATATAAAAGTGCATATTAAAGCCCATTAAACATCCAAAACAGATAATATAATAGCGTGGAACAATCAAAAATTATAGATACGTTGGAGACGTATCAGATACACCTCCCAAATTTTTTTTATCTCTAAGTTTTTCGCTTTGAGCTCTGGCACCTCTACAAATCCCTACTTCCCTCTACGAAGGGCCTTTATTTTACTTTATGCAATTTTTATTTTGAGTCTCCATCTTCTCTTATAAAAGCACCAACTAGGAGGCAATATGATCATACTTAAGTATTGGGTGTAGTTAATATTCGAGTGCGTGATACGTCCATTTTGTATCATGCTTTTATATTGATATTTATTGCATTATGGGATGTTATTAGACATTTATGTCACAATACTTATGCCTTTTCCCTCTTATTTTACAAGGGTTACATGAAGAGGGAGAATGCCGGCAGCTGGAATTCTGGGCTGGAAAAGAAGCAAATATTAGAGACCTATTATGCACAATTGCAAAAGTCCTGAAACTCCACGAAAGTCAGTTTTGGAATATATTAAAAATATTGGGCGAAGAAAGCACCAGAGGGGAGCCAGCCACCGTCCACAAGGGTGGGGGGCGCGCCCTACCCCCCTGGGCGCGCCCCTACCTCGTGGGCCACCTGGCAGGCCCCCGATGCCCATCTTTTGGTATAAGGTGTCTTTTGCCCTGGAAAAAATAAGGAGGAAGCTTCCGGGATGAAGCACCGCCATCTCGAGGCGGAACCTTGGAGGAACCAATCTAGGGCTCCGGCGGAGCTGTTCTGCCAGGGAAACATCCCTCCGGGAGGGAGAAATCGTCATCATCGTCATCACCATCGATCCTCTCATCGGGAGGGGGTCAATATCCATCAACATCTTCACCAGCATCATCTCCTCTCAAACCCTAGTTCATCTCTTGTATCTGATCTTTGTCTCAAAACCTCAGATTGGTACCTGTGGGTTGCTAGTAGTGTTGATTATTCCTTGTAGTTGATGCTAGTTGGTTTATTCAGTGGAAGATTATATGTTCAGATCCTTTATGCATATTAATACCCCTCTGATTATGAACATGAATATGATTTGTGAGTAGTTACGTTTGTTCCTGAGGACATGGGAGAAGTCTTGTTATAAGTAGTCATGTGAATTTGGTATTCGTTCGATATTTTGATGAGATGTATGTTGTCTTTCCGCTAGTGGTGTCATGTGAACGTCGAATACATGACACTTCACCATTGTTTGGGCCTAGGGGAAGGCATTGGGAAGTAATAAGTAGATGATGGGTTGCTAGAGTGACAGAAGCTTAAACCCTAGTTTATGTGTTGCTTCGTAAGGGGCTGATTTGGATCCATATGTTTCATGCTATGGTTAGGTTTACCTTAATTCTTCTTTCGTAGTTGCGGATGCTTGCAAAGGGGGTTAATCATAAGTGGGATGCTTGTCCAAGGAAGGGCAGTACCCAAGCACCGGTCCACCCACATATCAAATTATGAGAGTAATGAACGTGAATCATATGAGCATGATGAATACTAGCTTGGCGATAATTCCCATGTGTCCTCTGGAGCGTTTTTCTTTATACAAGAGTTTGTCCAGGCTTGTCCTTTGCTACAAAAAGGATTGGGCCACCTTGCTGCACCTTGTTTAATTTTATTACTTGTTACCCATTACGAATTACCTTATCACAAAACTATTTGTTACCGATAATTTCAGTGCTTGCAGAGAATACCTTACTGAAAACCGCTTGTCATTTCCTTCTGCTCCTCGTTGGGTTCGAGACTCTTACTTATCGAAAGGACTACGATATATCCCCTATACTTGTGGGTCATCAAGACTCTTTTCTGGTGCCGTTGCCAGGGAGTGAAGCGCCTTTGGTAAGTGGAATTTGGTAAGGAAAATTTATATAGCGTGTTGAAAGTTACTGTCACTTGTTATTATGGAAAACAATCCTTTGAGGGGCTTGTTCGGGGTATCTTCACCCCGACCAGTAGAGCAAAGAATTGCTCCTCAACCTACTAAACCTACTAAAAATGTTTACTTTGAAATTCCTTCGGGTATGATAGAGAAACTGCTAGCTAATCCTTTTACAGGAGATGGAACATTACATCCAGATATGCACCTAATCTATGTGGATGAAGTTTGTGGATTACTTAAGCTTGCAGGTATGCCCGAGGATGATATCAAGAAGAAGGTATTCCCTGTATCTTTAAAGGGAAAGGCATTGACATGGTTTAGGCTATGTGATGATATTGGATCATGGAACTACAATCGATTGAAATTGGAATTTCATCAGAAGTTTTATCCTATGCATCTGGTTCATCATGATTGTAATTATATATATAATTTTTGGCCTCATGAAGGAGAAAGTATCGCTCAAGCTTGGGGGAGGCTTAAGTGAATGTTATATTCATGCCCCAATCATGAGCTCCCAAGAGAAATTATTATTCAAATTTTTTATGCTCGGCTTTCTCTCAATAATCGCTCCATGCTCGATACTTCTTGCACTGGTTCTTTTATGGTGAATACTATTGAATTCAGATCGGATTTATTGGAAATAATTAAACGCAACTCTGAAGATTGGGAACTCGACGAAGGTAAGGAGTCAGGTATAACACCTAAGTTTGATTGTGTTAAATCTTTTATGGATATCTATGCTTTTCATGAATTTAGCACTAAATATGGAGTTGACTCTGAGATAGTACTCCCTCTGGTCC
Organism: Triticum urartu; assembly: GCF_003073215.2. Taxonomy (NCBI): domain Eukaryota; kingdom Viridiplantae; phylum Streptophyta; class Magnoliopsida; order Poales; family Poaceae; genus Triticum; species Triticum urartu. The sequence continues at coordinate 201,240,040 of NC_053027.1, read as the reverse complement.
TTTTTAGTTCGCATATAAGATTTGTCTGAAGTCAAACCTCGTAAACTTTAACCAAGTTTATAGAAAAAATACAAACATTTAGAATGTGAAATCAACAACATTAGATGCGTCATGACTTTACTTTTCATATTGTATAAATTTAGCATTATAGATGTTAATATTTTTCCATATAAATATGGTCAAACTTTACGAAGTTTGAGTTCAGACAATCCTTATATGCAAAGTAAAAAGGACCGGAGGGAGTAGCTTCTTTCTGTGAATCATTTGCTACTCATGTTGATCTCCCTAAGGATAAGTGGTTTAAATATCATCCTCCCATTGAAGTAAAAGTAGTTGAACCTATTAAAGTTGAAGAAAAGACTATCACTTATAATGTTGATCCTATTGTTCCTACCGCTTATATTGAGAAACCATCTTTCCCTGTTAGAATATAGGATCATGCTAAAGCTTCAGCTGTGGTTCGTAAGAGTAATACTAGAACACCTACACCCCCTAAGAAAAATTAAAGTTGAACCTAGTATTGCTATGGTTAAGGATCTCTTGGTCGATAATATTGATGGGCATGTTATTTACTTATGTGATGAAGCTGCTAGAATTGCTAGACCCGATACTAAAGGTAAACATAGACCTGTTGTAGGCATGCTTGTTGTTTCTGTTAAAATAGGAGATCATTGCTATCATGGCTTATGTGATATGGGTGCTAGTGCGAGCGCAATACCTCATGCCTTATATAAAGAAATTGTGCATGATATTGCACCTGCTGAGATAGAAGATATTGATGTTACTATTAAGCTTGCTAATAGAGATACTATTTCACCAGTTGGAATTGTTAGAGATGTTGAAGTCTTGTGTGGTAAAGTTAAATATCCTACTGATTTTCTTCTTCTTGGTTCCCCACAAGATGACTTTTGTCCCATTATATTTGGTAGACCCTTCTTGAATACTGTTAATGCTAAGATAGACTGCAAAAAGGATATTGTTTCTGTTGGTTTAGGGGATATGTCTCATGATTTTAATTTTGCTAAATTTCGTAGACAACCCCATGATAAAGAATTGCCTAGTAAAGATGAAATTATTGGTCTTGCTTCTATTGCCGTGCCTCCTAATGATCCTTCAGAACAATATTTGCTAGACCATGAAAATGATATGTTTGTGAATGAAAGAAGGGAAGTAGATGAAGTATTCTTTAAACAGGGACCAATTTCGAAACACAACTTGCCTGTTGAAATTCTAGGGGATCCTCCTCCACCCAAGGGTGATCCCGTGTTTGAGCTTAAACCATTACCTGATACTCTTAAATATGCTTATCTTGATGAAAAGAAGATATATCCTGTTATTATTAGTGCTAACCTTTCAGAGCAGGAAGAAGAGAAATTATGAAAACTCTGAAGAAGCACTGTGCTGCTATTGGATATAGTCTTGATGATTTGAAGGGCATTAGTCCCACTATATGCCAGCACAAAATAAAATTGGAGAAAGATGCTAAACCGGTTGTTGATCACCAACGACGGTTAAATCCTAAGATGAAAGAAGTGGTAAGAAATGAAATACTAAAGCTTCTGGAGGCAGGTATAATTTATCCTGTTGCTGATAGTCAGTGGGTAAGTCCTGTCCATTGTGTCCCTAAGAAGGGAGGTATTACTGTTGTTCCTAATGATAAAGATGAATTGATCCCACAAAGAATTGTTACATGTTATAGAATGGTAATTGATTTCCGCAAATTAAATAAAGCTACTAGAAAGGATCATTACCCTTTACCTTTTATTGATCAAATGCTAGAAAGATTATCCAAACATACACATTTTTGTTTTCTAGATGGTTATTTTGGTTTCTCTCAAATACCTATGTCGAAAGAGGATCAGGAAAAGACCACTTTTACTTGCCCTTTCGGTACCTTTGCTTATAGACGTATGCCTTTTGGTTTATGTAATGCACCTGCTACCTTCAAAGATGTATGACTGCTATATTCTCTGACTTTTGTGAAAATATTGTTGAGGTTTTCATGGATGATTTCTCCGTTTATGGAACTTCTTTTGATGATTGCTTAAGCAACCTTGAGCGAGTTTTGTAGAGATGTGAAGAAACTAATCTTGTCTTGAATTGGGAGAAGTGCCATTTTATGGTTAATGAAGGTATTGTCTTGGGGCATAAAGTTTCTGAAAGAGGTATTGAAGTTGATAAAGCTAAAGTTGATGCTATCGAAAAGATGCCGTGACCTAAGGACATTGAAGGTATAAGAAGCTTCCTTGGTCATGCCAGTTTTTATAGGAGGTTCATTAAATACTTCTCAAAAATGTCTAGGCCTCTGACTAATCTCTTAAAACAAGATGTTCCTTTTGTCTTTGATGATGATTGTGTAGAAGCATTTGAAATACTTAACAAAGCCTTGATTTCTGCACCTATTGTTCAGCCACGTGATTGGAATTTACCCTTTGAAATTATGTGTGATGCTAGTGATTATGCTGTAGGTGCTGTCCTAGGACAAAGAGTTGATAAGAAATTAGATAGAACCTAGTCCAGAATTTCCTTGCTGACTCTCTGGGCTGTTGGACTATGTGACTTAATTCATCGTCATCCGGAGGTCTGACGTATGTGCCTTGGAAGTTGTCGCGGAAGGCGTCTTCCAGGTCTTCCCAGCTGCCAATAGAGTCTTCTGGCAGGCTGTTCAGCCAGTGCCGGGCTGGTCCCTTGAGTTTTAGGGGGAGGTATTTGATGGCATGAAGATCATCACCGCGGGCCATATGAATATGGAGAATAAAGTCTTCAATCCATATCGCGGGATTTGTGGTTCCATCATATGATTCAATATTCACGGGTTTGAACCCTTCTGGGAATTCATGTTCCATTACTTCATCAGTGAAGTAGGGGGGGTGTGCGGCGCCTCTATATCAGGCCAGATCGTGACGTAGTTTGGATGGAGTTCGTCTGCGGCTTTCGGCCCACACGTGATTGTGCTTGCCATGTTCGGCTTGATAGCCGTCGTCGCGTGTCGGGGCACGCCCCCGCGATCCGTAGATTGATCTGGCCGGGCCTGCTTTATTCTTCAGGTCCTGCCGCAGGTCATACGTGTATCCCTGAGCTATTTTGTCTCTGCCTTTATGGCGAGGTAGGACGGGTCGGTGTTCGGCTTGAGTTGTCGTTTTGTCCCGGCCACGTGGTGGTCGATCAGCCGCATTACGCGCTGATGGTACGGGCTCAAGTACCTCATCATCGAATTGAGGTAGCAGTTTACGCTTCGGGTAACTTTTGGTTGGGCGCTCGAGGCTGTATTCCTCTGCTGCCAGGACATTAGTCCATCTATCGTTGAGCAGATCTTGATCAGCTTGAAGCTGCTGCTGCTTCTTTTTCAGGCTCCTTGCAATGGCTATTAGCCGTTGCTTAAAGCGCTCCTGCTCGAGAGGTTCCTCAGGCACGATAAAGTCTTCGTCGCCGAGGCTCACCTCATCCTCGGAGGGTGGAAGGTAATTACTGTCCTTCGAGTCTCCGTTTGGAGCCTGTTCATCAGGGCTAACTTGCCCATCCTCCCGATCGTCTTGTTCAGAGTTTTGCTCGACGGGGTTTTCTTGGTCTTCGGCATCATCCGGAGTGTTGTTGTCTCTCGTGCTGGTATTGCTGTCTTTGTTGCGGCGTGAGTTAGAGTGGCGTCATCGGCGCTTTGGTTGTATCTCGGGAGGTTTATCCCCTACTGGATTTTTCTCATTATCGCTGTCACCCTCCTTGGGTGTATCCACCATGTACACGTCATACGAAGAGGTGGCTGTCCAGCGTCCGGTAAACGGCAGGTTTTCGGCTTGCTCCTCTCCGGCATCGTCGTCCATACCGTCAATGTCTTCGGAGCCGTAATCGAGCATATCAGTTAAGTCCTCTACTGTGGCGATGAAGTGGGTGGCGGGTGGGACGTAAAATTCCCCGCTCTTAGCCCCTAGTCTAGGCTGGGCGTAGTTCGGACGTTGCTCCTCCGTAATCACGAGGGATCGCATCAAGTCCAGAGCCTCGCTTAAAGGCGAGGTTTGTTGGGGGAGAAAAGAATCCGTGGAGTATGGCGGGAAGGGAATTCCTCGGCCGAACTCACACGATGCTGACTTTGAGAGTTCGGAGCCAGCGTCCGGGGAAGAGTCCGGCTGGGTGATGGTTGCCGGTGACACTACTTCCTTCGGCTCTCCCGTACTGGGCCTAGTGGCCATAGATAGTCCGACGGGTTTAGAAATCCCGTCTTCGGTCCTGGCGAGGCGCTCCGGCTCTAAGGCTGGAGCGAAGGTTGGGGTTGTGAGTCCTTGGAAGATCAAGTCTCCTCGGATGTCAGCGACATAATCCAGGTTTCCAAAACTAATCTGGTGACCTGGGGCGTAGCTGTCAATCTGCTCCAGATGGCCAAGCGAGTTGGCCCACAGTGCGAAGCCGCCGAATACGAAAATCTGGCCGGGGAGAAAAACCTCCCCTAGGGCGCAGTATCGTTGTAGATGATGGATGGAGCCATCGAACCTTTTGGCGGCGACACAGTGGAACTCTCAATGAAAGCACCAATGTTGGTGTCAAAACCGGCAGATCTCGGGTAGGGGGTCCCGAACTGTGCGTCTAAGGTTGATGGTAACAGGAGACAGGGGACACAAAGTTTTACCCAGGTTTGGGCCCTCTTGAAGGAGGTAATACCCTACGTCCTACTTGATTGATATTGATGAATATGAGGATTACAAGAGTTGATCTACCACGAGATCGTAATGGCTAAAACCCTAGAAGTCTAGCCTGTCAGATTATGATTACCCCTACAGACTAAACCCTCCGGTTTATATAGACACCGGAGGGGACTAGGGTTGTACAAAGTTGGTTACAGAGAAAGGAAGTAGTACATCCGGCCGCCTAGATTCCCTTCCACGCAAAGGAGAGTCCCATCCGGACACGGGAGAGTGTCTTCTGTCTTGTATCTTCATAGCCCATTAGTCCGACCCATGTCACACAATCCGGACGCCTGAGGACCCCTTAATCTAGGACTCCCACACTAGGCGCCTCCCCCTTCATATATATAGGTGGGAGGGAGAGGGAGCAGCCAAGGGGGGCGCCCCAAGTAAGAGGAATCCTACTTGGGGGCCTTGTCAATTCGTCCCCCCTTATCATAATTTCCGGAGGGGGGAGGAAGGAGGATGTAGGAGGGAAGGAAGGGGGAGGCCGAATCCTCCCATTCCTTCTCTCTTCCCCTCTTTCGTTCCCCTTATGGTCCGGCCCATATGGGGGGCGCAGCAGCCCCTGCTGGCTGCTGCGTTTCCTCTCTTAGCCCATTAGGCCTATATCTTTGCCGCGGGTGCCCGGGACCCCTTCTGATGACCCGATATGTACCCGATACTCTCCGGAACACTTCCGGTGTCTGAATACTATCGTCCTATATACCAATCTTTACCTCTCGACCATTTCAAGACTCCTCGTCATGTCCGTGATCTCATCCGGGACTCCAAACAACATTCGGTCACCAAATCACATAACTCATATAATACAAAATCGTCATTGAACGTTAAGCGTGCGGACCCTACGGGTTCGAGAACTATGTAGACATGATCGAGAAACCTCTCCGGTTAATAACCAATAGAGGAACCAGGATGCTCATATTGGCTCCTACATATTCTACGAATATGTTTATCGATCGAACCGTTATGACAACATATGTTATTCTTTCTATCCATCGGTATGTTGCTTGCCCGAGATTCGATCGTTGGTATCTTCATACCTAGTTCAATCTCGTTACCGGCAAGTCTCTTTACTCGTTCCGTAATACATCATCTTGTAACTAACTCATTACTCACTTTTCTTGCAAGGCTTCTTATGATGTGCATTACCGAGAGGGCCCAGAGACACCTCTCCGATACTCGGAGTGACAAATCCTAATCTCGATCTATGCCAACCCAACAAACACCTTTGGAGATACCTGTAGAGCATCTTTATAATCACCTAGTTATGTTGTGACGTTTGATAGCACAAAAGGCATTCCTCCGGTATCCGAGAGTTGCATAATCTCATAGTCGAAGGAATATGTATTTGACATGAAGAAAGCAATAGCAATAAAACTGAACGATCAAATATGCTAAGCTAACGGATGGGTCTTGTCCATCACATCATTCTCCTAATGATGTGATCCCGTTCATCAAATGACAACACATGTCTACGGTTAGGAAACTTAACCATCTTCGATTAACGAGCTAGTCTAGTAGAGGCTTACTTGGGACACGGTGTTTTGTCTATGTATCCACACATGTATCAAGTTTCCAGTTAATACAATTCTAGCATGAATAATAAACATTTATCATGATATAAGGAAATATAAAATAACAACTTTATTATTGCCTCTAGGGCATATTTCCTTTAGGAGATACCTGTAGAGCATCTTTATGATCACCCAGTTATGTCGTGACGTTTGATAGCACACAAGGTATTCCTCCGGTATCCGAGAGTTGCATAATCTCATAGTCGAAGGAATATGTATTTCACATGAAGAAAGCAATATCAATAAACTGAACGATCATTATGCTAAGCTAATGGATGGGTCTTGTCCATCACATCATTCTCCTAATGATGTGATCCCATTATCAAATGACAAGATATGTCTATGGTTAGTAAACCTTAACCATCTTTGATCAACGAGCTAGTCTAGTAGAGGCTTACTAGGGACGCGATATTTGTTTATATATTCACACATGTATTTAAGTTTCCGATCAATACAACTCTAGCATGAGTAATAAACCTTGATCATGAATAAGGAAATATAATATAAAATAACAACTTTATTATTGCCTCTAGGGCATATTTCCTTCAGATATAAGTGAAGCACTAGAGCAAAATTGCCTAGCTCAAAAGATATAAGTGAAGCACATAGAGTATTCTAATAAATCACAATTCATGTGTGTCCCTCTCAAAAGGTGTGTACAACAAGGATGATTGTGGCAAACTAAAAAAACAAAGACTCATATCATACAAGATGCTCCAAGCAAAACACATATCATGTGGCGAACAAAAATATAGCCTCAAGTAAATTTATCAATAGACGAAGATGAAAGATGGGATGCCATCTGGGGCATCCCCAAGATTAGATGCTTGGTTGTCCTTGAATATTACCTTGGGGTGCCTTGGGCATCCCCAAGCTTATGCTCTTGCCACTCCTTATTCCATAATCCATCAAATCTTTACCCAAAACTTGAAAACTTCACAACACAAAACTCAACAGGAAACTCATGAGATCCGTTAGTATAAGAAAATAAACCACCACTCCCGGTACTGTTTTGAACTCATTCTTTATTTATGTTTGTGTAATATCTATTATATTCCAACTTCTCCATGGTTCATACCCCCCGATACTACCCATAGATTCATCAAAATAAGCAAACAACACATAGAAAACATAATCTGTCAAAAACAAAACAACATGTAGCAATCTGGAAACTTCAAATACTTCTGTAACTCCAAAAAATCTGAAACACTAGGACAACACAGGCAATTTGTATATCAATCTTGTGGAAAAAGAATCAGTATTTTATCACGCTTCTGTGAATAATGAAAATTATTTTACTGGGCGCAAAAGTTTTTGTTTTTCAGCAAGATCAAATCAACTATCACCGTAAGCCATCCCAAAGGTTTTACTTGGCACAAACACTAATTAAAACACCAAAACACATCTAAATAGAGGCAGGATAATTAATTTATTACAAAAAAGGAACAAAAAGATAGAAACAAAAAATAAAATTGGGTTGCCTCCCAACAAACGCTATTGTTTAATGTCCCTAGCTAGGAAAAAAGCATAGATCTAGGTGTTGTCATGCAACTCTTTCCTAACCAGATCTTCCAAGACCCTTTTTAGCAAATCCTTTATTTCTTTCATTTCCCTTCTAGTGGGTGAACTTAATTCATGAAAAGGACTTTGATTAGTAACCTTGACATTCATAAACCCATAATCCGGATCATCTCCATAAATATCATCATATAAAACACGTATCTCATTTTTAAGGGGTTCCCTAGTCTTATCTTCTAACGAATCATCATTGAATCCTACATAAATTACCCTAATTATCCAATCAAATTTATCATAAGTTTCAAGGTAGATAATTTGGGTAATTTCTGAGTAGGGAACTCTCCTCCTAAGATTGTCACTTTAAAATTGATAATCTCTAGATTCCAAGCTACACAAAGTTTCTTTATCATGGAGAATTTCTTAAATAGGAGGATGTTCAATATCTTTATTACAGAAAGTAAAAAATTTCCTACCCTCTTGTATTATAAAATAAAATTCCCACATAAGGATAATAGTGGCAATCTTTTTGGCTTTAGGATGATTAATATTGGGGAATTCGTAAAACACCTTTTGCAAAGCGAGATGGATGTGCACAAATTTTCTCTCTAATTTATCAATGAGCATGTCAATAGCATATGCATAACAATTTGTATCAAGAAGGATAGAACTCTTATTAATAGGCATTGTTCCCATACAATCAAATAATTCTTGAATAACACTTTTCCCAACAGTATTACCGTCTCCCACATGAAAAGTTTTTGCTTTATAATTAGTAAGAGCATCAAATTTTTCCTCAAGGCTCATACCAGCAAAATTTTCAACGATAATATCCTTAGATTCATACATAGTGGCGACAAGCCGATCTAGCACACAAGCAACCAAAAAGCAAACGAAAAAACGAACGGAAGAAGGGCGAATAAAAAATGCAAATCTTTTGTATTTTTTGAAATTGTTTTAGAAGTGGGGGAGAGGAAAACGAGAGGCAAATGGCAAATAATGTAATGCAAGAGATGAGTGTTTATGATGGGTACTTGGAAGGCTTGATGTAGTTCTCCCCGGCAACGGCGTCAGAAATTCTTCGTGCTACTTCTTGAGCTTGCGTTGGTTTTCCCTTGAAGAGGAAAGGTTGATGCAGAAAAGTAGAGATAAGTATTTCCCTCAGCTAAGAACCAAGGTATAAATCCAGTAGGAGATACAAGCAAGTCCCCAACCTATGCACCTGCACAAACAATCAACCACTTGCACCCAACGCGATAAAGGGGTTGTCAATCCCTTCACGGTCACTTGCAAAGGTGAGATCTGATAGAGATAGATATAAAAAATTACTAAAACGTAAAACAAAATAAAAGTAAATAAATTGTAGCAAGATATGTTTTGGTATTTTTGATTTATAGATCTGAAAATATATGATGGAAAATAGACCCGGGGGCCATAGGTTCCACTACAGGCTTCTCTCTTGAAGGCAAATAATACGATGGGTGAACAAATTACTGTCGAGCAATTGATAGAAAAGCGCAAAGTTATGACGATATCGAAGGCAATGATTATGCATATAGGTATCACGTCCGTGTCAAGTAGACCAAAATGATTCTGCATCTACTACTATTACTCCACACATCAACTACTATCCAGCATGCATCTAGAGTATTAAGTCCATAAGAACGGAGTAACGCCTTAAGTAAGATGACATGATGTAGAAGGATAAACTCAAGCAATATGATGAAAACACCATCTTTTTACCCTTTATGGAAACAATACAAATATGTGCCTTGCTACCCCTACTTTGTCACTGGGTGAGGACACTACAAGATTGAACCCAAAACTAAGCACCTCTCCCATTGCAAGAAGAACCAATATAGTTGGCCAAACCAAACCGGTAATTCAAAGAGAAATACAATGATATCAAATCATGCATATAAGAATTTAGAGAAGATTCAAATAATATCCATAGATAATGTGATCATAAATCAACAATTCATCAGATCTCGACAAACACAACGCACAAGAAGATCGAGGAGAACATGGTATTGAGGATCAAAAAGAGAGAGGAAGCCATCTAGCTACTTGCTATGGACCAGTAGGTCTATGGTAAACTACTCACGCTTCATCAAAAGAGCAATAGAGTTGATGTAGAAGCCCTCCGTGATCGAATCGCCCTCCAGCAGGGTGCCCGAAAAGGTCCCAAGATGGGATCTCACGGTTACAGAAGGTTACGGTGGCGGAAAAGTATTTTGGTGGACGCTTCTGGTCGTTTGGGGATATTTTTGAATTTATAGGCCAAGAATTAGGGTTGGATGACTCCCGGGGGGCCCACAAGCCAGGGGGTGCGCCGCCCTAGGGCGCGCCCTGAGGGCTTGTGGAGTCCTCGGGACTCTTCTGACTTCCTCCTCAAGTCCTATGTGTGTCTTCTGGTCCAAGAAAAAACATCGTGAAGTTTTATTCTGTTTGGACTCTGTTTGATATTCCTTTTCTGTAAAACTCAAAAACAAGGAAAAAACAGAAACTAGCACTGGGCTCTGGGTTAATAAGTTAGTCCCAAAAATAATATAAAATAACATATTAATGCATATTAAACATCCAAAACAGATAATATAATAGCATGGAACAATAAAAAGTATAGATATGTTGGAGACGTATCAAACACCGGCATGACAAAAACTAAGGTGGCATGAGTGGAACAAAACGCCAGGCAAAAGGCTGAGCCTTCCACAGACAACCAAGTATATAGATGCATTAATTAATTTAGAGATATTGTGATATCCCAAGATATTCATGTCCCAACATGGAACAATCAGCACTGCACCTGCAACTAGCAACAGTATACGAGGGGCTGAGCAAGCGGTAACATAGCCAAACAACAGTTTGCTAGGAAGGTGGGGTTAGAGGCTGTTTCATGGCAATTTCGGAGGCTGACAAATAGTGGTAGGTATCGAGACATAGTGGTAGCAATGAGGCCACTAGCAAAGCAAAGATAGTAGTGATATCAAGGAATGATCATCTTGCCTGATTGCTCCTCGGTGAGATCGAAACTCTGCTCCTCGTAACCATTCTCGATAGGTTCCTCAATCTCGGACTTGTCTCCCGGTACTACCCAAAGAAATAACAAGCATGCAATAAACAAACAAGCATGGCAATACACACAACACAAGATGATGCCTGACATTTTAAATGTTGTTACATGGCATCAACTTATGACAATGTTAAATGAAGCCTTGCATCACATAGAAGTGATCCAAACAATTACTTCATGCTATTTTTAATGGATTATGCAATATGGATAGAACATCAAGTTTAACTATTTTAGCATGAATGATGATGGAAAATTCATAATCTACACGATAAATCGATGCAAATGCATATAAAGAACATAATGAATGGAGTTACGGTTCTCCCGGAACGCTCACGACAAGATACGAGACGGATTTGGCGATAAACATGATGTGTGAATAGATATGGGCACATTCTTGGCATTCCATGTATGCCACTGTACAAAATAGGAATTTTGAGAGGAAAAGGACATAAAGATAATGGAAAATGGACGCATGGAACTCGAGTAGTGAGCAAAACAAATATGCAATGCAATCTGCCAACAATAGCAACATGTCACTTTGAAAGCTACATTTAAATATGCTACAAGAACTTAATGTGCACACATAGATATGCAACTATAGTAGACATTTCATATTTCAAATGTTCCATCAGAACAACTTCATAGGTTGCACAGCTTAATCACAAATGAGCTCACACGATGCAACTTTCTGTTAATAGCAAACTGTTATAACAACATGAGCATTTACGAGCAAGATTAAGACATGCTAGAGGATTTACCATGGCATGAAATTGCACAGCATGGAAGTATTGGTAACATAGAACAAAATATGTTTACTGAGCATGGTCAGAGCTTGAGAGGTAGCATGGAGGGGGGTGATGCACACACACACATCATATAGAGCAACACACAACATATAGAAGAGTGCAATGCAAATGATGATCATGGGAACTACATGAATGACCAAATGCAATATGAAAATTATGGGCATGACATGCAACAAGTAAAGGCAACAATGCAAAACAAGATGATGAAGCAATAAATATTAAAGCCCACATGGAAATAGATCATGTCAATGGTTGGATATATTACAAAATGGGACTCATCACTCTTGGGCTGTCACACCACACCAAGACGAGCCTCGCGAGGAAGAGTCCCTCCTGCGTGGGAAGAATGATCCCGGCGGTTGGACCATGCACTTCGATGGCACGTTTTCCCTGTAGGGCACAGGGGCTGGCATTGTGCTCACTTCACCAATGGGAGACAATCTATACTACCTTGTGCAACTCTGCTTAAAGCACGAAGACAAGGTCTCCAACAACATCATGGAGTACGAGGGCCTCATCGCCGAGCTCAAGGCCGACATCGCTCTTGGCATCAAGCGCATCCTCATCAAGGGAGACTCACAACTCCTCATCAACTTCTCCAACAAGAGCTACAAGCCAAAGTACGAGCACATGGCCGCCTACCTTGAGGACGTGCGCAAGCTCGAGAAGCGCTTCCTGCGCATGGAGCTCCAGCACATCCCTCACGGCGACAACAAGGAAGCTGATGACATCGCTAAGTAGACATCCCATTGCGAGCCAAAGAGCCCTGGTGTCTTCGAGGAGAGACTCGTGAAGCCATCTACAACACCACCTGAAGCAATCACCATGGTGCCTCATGAAGACTTCCCGCCCGCACCCTCCTCAGGCCCTCCAGACTACGGCCCGCCTTCAGGTGCTCGCCTGCTGTTGGCGCTAGAGCCACAAGCCAAGAGTTGGGCCTCGGAGATCAAGGCTTATCTGGAGAGCGGTGCCCTCCCTGAGGATGACATAGAAACATAGCGTGTGGCCCGCCAGGCCGGGCCTTACTGCCTGAGGGATAGCGATCTCTACAGCAAGCACCCCAACGGAGTTGCGCTGTGATGCGTCTCGGCATAGCAAGGGTGCAAGCTGCTTGCTGACATACATGGAGGAGACTACAACCATCACTCCTCGTTGAGCACATCATCGGCAAGGTCTTCCGTAGTGGCTTCTACTGGCCCATCGTGCTTCATGATGCTGCCTAGCTGGTCGAGTCATGCGAAGTCTGCCAGTTCCAAGCCAAGCAGATCCACCAGCCGCCACAAGGGCTCCAGACCATTCATCTCTCATGGCCCTTGCTACCTCTTGAGCATGGGTTGGTTTTCCCTTGAAGAGGAAAGGGTGATGCAGCAAAGTAGCATAAGTATTTCCTTCAGTTTTTGAGAACCAAGGTATCAATCCAGTAGGAGATAACATGCAAGTCACCTAGTACCTGCACAAACAATCAAGAACCTTGCAACCAACGCGATAAAGGGGTTGTCAATCCCTTCACGGTCACTCGCAAAAGTGAGATATGATAAAGATAGTAAGATAAATATTTTTGGTATTTTTGTTGTATAGATTGGAAAGTAAAGATTGCAAAATACTAAACGAGATGCGATGTAAATAAAAAGAGATGCAATATAATAAGAAAGAGACCCGGGGGCCATAGGTTTGACTAGTCGCTTTTCTCATGATAGCATGTATTACGGTGGGTGAACAAATTACTGCCGATCAATTGATAGAAGAGCGCATAGTTATGAGAATATCTAGGCAATGATTATGAATATAGGCATCACGTCCGTGTCAAGTAGATCGAAACGATTCTGCATCTACTACTATTACTCCACACATCGACCACTATCCAACATGCATCTAGAGTATTAAGTTCATAAAAACATAGTAACGCTTTAAGCAAGGTGACATGATGTAGGGGGATAAAGTCAAGTAATATGATATAAACCCCATCTTTTTATCCTCAATGGCAACAATACAATACGTGCCTTGCTGCCCCTACTGTCACTGGGAAAGGGCACCGCAAGATTGAACCCAAAGCTAAGCACTTCTCCCATTGCAAGAAAGATCAATCTAGTAGGCCAAACTAAACCAATAATTCGAAGAGACTTGCAAAGATATCAAATCATGCATATAAGAACTTAGAGAAGAACCAAACATTATTCATAGATAAACTTGATCATAAATCCACAATTCATCGGATCTCGACAAACACGCCGCAAAAAGTATCACATCAAATAGATCTCCAAGAACATCGTGGATAACTTTATATTGAGAAACAAAGAGAGAGAAGAAGCCATCTAGCTAATAACTATGGACCCGAAGGTCTGTGGTAAACTACTCACACATCATCGGAGAGGCTATGGTGTTGATGTAGAAACCCTCCGTGATCGAATCCCCCTTCGGCAGATCGCCGGAAAAGGCCCCAGATGGGATCTCATGGGTACAGAAGGTTGCGGCGGTGGAAAAGTGGTTTCGTGGCTCCCCCTAATGTTTTTAGGGTATAAGAGTATATATAGGCGAAAGAAGTACGTCGGTGGAGCTCCGTGGGGCCCACGAGGGTGGGGGGCGTGCCTACCCCCCTGGGCACACTCTCCTATCTCGTAGCCGCCTCGCGGACTTCCAGACTTCCACTCCAAGTCTCCTGGTTTGCGTTTGTTCCAAGAAAGATCCTCGCGAAGGTTTCGTCTCGTTTGGATTCTGTTTGATATTCCTTTTCTGCGAAACACTAAAATAGGCAAAAAACAGAAACTGGCACTGGGCCTCTGGATAATAGGTTAGTCCCAAAAATAATATAAAAGAGCATATTAAAGCCCATTAAACATCCAAAACAGATAATATAATAGCATGGAACAATCAAAAATTATAGATATGTTGGAGACGTAGCAACCCTTCACAGTCTGGGGGCTGGACATCCTGGGCACTTTCCCTCGCGCGCACGACGGCTATCGCTACCTCTACAGCGCCATCTGATACGTCGCCAACGTATATAGAATTTTTATTGTTCCATGCTGTTATATTATCATTCTTGGATCTTTTAGAATCATTTTATAGCAACTTTATATCATTTTTTTGGGACTAACCTATTGACATAGTGTAGTTGATGCTTTTTTGCTTCTTTTTTACATCATAGAAAATCAATACCAAACGGAGTCCAAATGCAACAAAACTTTTTGGAGAATTTTTATGGACCAGAAGGTACAACATGGGCCAAAGAAGTACCAGAGGGGTGCCCCGAGGGGGGCACAACCCACCTGGGCGTGCCTGGAGGCCGAGGCACGCCCTGGTGGGTTGTGGCCACCTCGGTGGCCTCCCGCACCACCTCTTCGCCATATAAATACGCAAATATTCCAGAACCCTAGGGGAGTCGACAAAACACAATTCCAGCCGCCGCAAGTTCCAGAACCACGAGATCCAATCTAGACACCATCAAGTAGGGATTCATCATCCTCATTGGTGCCTCTCCGATGATGCGTGACTAGTTCATTGTAGACCTACGGGTCCGTAGGCAGTAGCTAGATGGCTTCCTCTCTCTCTCTCTCTTGATTCTCAATACAATGGTCTCTTGGAGTTCTATTTGATGTAACTCTTTTTGCGGTGTGTTTGTTGGGATCCGATGAACTTTGAGTTTATTATCAGATCTATTTTATCCATGAAAGTTATTTGAGTTCTAATCTCTTATATGCATGATTATTTATAGCCTTGTATTTCTTCTTCGAATCTTTGGTTTAGTTAGGCCGACTAGATCAATTTTTCTTGCCATGGGAAGAGGTGCTTTGTGATGGGTTCGGTCGTGCTGTGTTCTTTCCGGAGCCGGATCCTCTAACTTAGAGAAGGGAAGTCGCGGTGCTACAGTGCTTATCTAGTGTAAAATGAAGAAGGAATGTTATGAACTACTAGCAGGTTATTTACTTTTGGTAATCACTGTATAAATAAAAAAATAAAAAATAAATTTTATCTCACCATCAACTTGTTTGTATGTAATTACTATAAATGTGCATACCGGATCTGTAATTTAAAAATTAATTTAAGTTATTTTAGCCTTAATTGTATGAATTAACAGAAGAAAAGTTAGGGTACTATAGCTTCTCTAACATCCCTTGTGTATGTTAGAGGATCCGGTTCCGTTCTTTCCCAGTGACAGAAGGGGCAGCAAGACACATTGATCGTTGCCATTAAGGATAACAAGATGGGGTCTATTCCTACATGAATAGATCTTGTGTACATCATGCCATCATTCTTATTGCATTACTCCATTTTTCCATGAACTTAATACACTAGGTGCATGTTGAATAGCGGTTGATGTGTGGAGTAATAGTAGTAGATGCAGGCATGAGTCGGTCTACTAATCTTGGACATGATGCCTATATATTGATCATTGCCTGGATATCGTCATGATTATTTGAGGTTCTATTAGTTGCCCAATAGTAATTTGTTTACCCACCGTGTGCTATTTCTTGAGAGAAGCCACTACTGAAATCTACGGCCCCCGGGTCTATTCTTCATCATACTTGCTTTCCAATCTATTATTTGCCTTTGAGATCTATTTTTATTTGCCTTTATTCTTAGATCTATTATTCAAAAACCCAAAAATATTTTATTTGCATCTTTTATTTGAGATCTATTTATCCAATCTATCACAATTTTATCTATCTTTTGCCGGGCAGAATCAAGTCAAGTCTCCCGACAACTCACCAATTTTTGATGCCGTTACCTAAAAGGGATTGACAACCCCTCGTAAGCGTCGGGTTGCAAGTATTTGTTCTTTGTGTGCAGGTACCGTTTACATAGTGTTGCTTGGTTCTCCTATTGGTTTGATACCTTGGTTTCATAACTGAGGGAAATACCTATCGTAGATGTACTGCATCATCCCTTCCTCTTTGGGGAAATACCGACGTAGTTTAAGCGACATCACCATCGACAAGTTCACCAAGTGGGCGGAGGTGGAGCCTATCTGCACCATTCTAGCAGGATTGGCCGTCAAGTTCATCAAAGTCCTAGTGTGCCCCTTCGGCATTCCAAACCGCATCATTACCGACAATGGCACGCGGTTCACTAGTGGCCTCTTCAAGTCCTACCGCGCCAACATCGGCACACAAATCAGCTACACCTCTGTGGCTCCCGGCGAAGCAACGACATGGCTGAGCATGCCAATGCTGAGATCCTCAAGGGATTCAAGATGAGAAGCTTCAAGAAAAAGCTCACGACCTACGACAAAGGCTGGCTCGACAAGCTCTAGTCCATTCTATGGTCGATCCGCACAACGCCGGCCAAGCTTACTGGTGAAACGACCTACTTCCTCGCCTACGGGGCAGAAGCGGTTCGCCCCACAGAGCTCAAGCACGGGTCCCAGCCTTTGACGAGGTCCGCCAGGATGGCCTGCGGGAAGTTGATCTACTCCTCCTCGAGGAAGCATGCTGCCAGGCTGCCATCTGTGCAGCCAGGTATGAGCAGGCGCTGCATCGCTACCACAGCCGCAACATACGCCCCATACTCTTGAAGCTGGCAATCTTGTCATGCGAAGGATCCTATCTAGGGAAGGACTCCACATGCTCTCGCCCACGTGGGAAAGCCCGTTTAGGATGGTACACGTTCTTCGGCCTAGTGTGGCACGACTGGAGACGAGGAAGGGTGAGGGAGTCCGGGACTAAGGGGTCCTCGGCCTGCCAGTCTATTTCTCATGGGCCGGACAGGTGGGTTGTTCTGACTACTAGAAGGCTGAGCTATAAGATGACTCTGTATTCGGACAGGAAACCCTCGAAGCCTTGGTGTGTACTCCAAGTCAAGATTGAGGACTCGACATGTTATTTCTTTTGTTGTAACCGACTATAGGTAACCCTAGATACCCCTGCTACCTATATAAACAAGAGGGGTTAGTCTGTAGAGGCTAGAAGAACAACCATCATCCTACTCACCTAGGGTTTAGTTCATCTGATCTCGTGGTAGATCGACTCTGTAATTGTCCTATAAACTTGAATATAATCAAGCAGGACATAGGGTTTTACCTCTTCGAGAGGGCCCGAACCTGGGTAAACACCGTGTCCTTCATCCCTTGTCCCCATTGATCCAAGATCGACAGCTCGGGATCCCCTACCCAAGATCCACCGGTTTTGACACCGACATTGGTGCTTTCATTGAGAGTTTCGCTGTTGGAACACCAAAGGATTAATGGCTCACCTAATCATCAACAACGCGATCAACGCCCGGACATCCTCTGTAATGACCCGAGTCCGATGCGCCAGGTGTCTTCCAGTTATTCGCCATTGTTGCCATGTCATTTGCTTGTGTGTTGCATCTTGCCATGTCATCATGTGCATTTCATCGGCATGTTTTTCTAAACTTGCATCCGTCCCGTTCTCTCCGTTGTCCGTTTCGGAATCCAACTCTCTCACATGCACCCATTGCACCTCTCAGATCTCGTTTCGCGAGCGGGAGAAAAACGTTCTCAGAAGGGGCCAAGATATGTCAAGTGGTCTTGGTATATCACCGGTAGACCGCCTGTCAAATTTCGTTCCATTTGGAGGTTATTTGATGCCCCAACGTTTAACCGCGTTAACCGTCGGACCCTTTTCTCTTTGCAGCCCAACACCCCTCCACAACAGCCCACTAGCCTATCTAAGCCCCCTCCATGCTCCGTCGTTGGATCACGGTCGTGTGGGCGAAAACCGCACCTCAATAGCCCTCTCCTAGCTCCCAGAATCTATATAAATCCCCTCTCCCCGAAATTTCGGACGAAACCCTAGTCTTCTTCCTCCTCCCGCCACCGGACATGTCCATCCTGAGCCGGACATGTCCACGCCGTCGCCCGCAGCCAATCGAAGGCTGCCACGTCACCCCACCGCCTCCCACCGCGCGGCCCGGGGAAGCCCATCCGAGGCCCGGGCCCGAGCCTCCGCCACCGTAGCCCGTAGGAGCACGTGCACGCCCGAGCCGCCCGCTCGCTCTGCTGCTCCAGCGGCTCCCTGCCGGACTTCGCCGGAGCTGCGCCTCCCGTCGTCCCCGATCCCGTCGGCCGGAGCCCCGCCAGATCCCAGGTCATGGCCCCTTGCCGTCTCCTCCTTCCTCCCCGTCTCACCTTCCCTCTCCCACCCGCAGCTTCCAGCCACCGTTCTCGCAGGAGACCGCGCCGGCGGAGCTCCTCGCCGCCGGGAACCGCGTCCCTGACAGCCGCCACTTGCTCGATCTGGCATCCCCGCCCGGATCCGTCCCTCTCCATTCCTCCCCATCGCCCTCACCTGCCGGAGTCGCCGTTGACCACGGCAGTGCCGCCGCCGTTGCCTCCTGCTCATGCTCGAGCATGAGGAGGACGATGACGCCTGCTCGTCCCACTCGGCCTCATGGGCTACCACACCCAGCCTGCTCGGGCTGCTTCCTCTCTGCGTCCGGCCCAAGAGGCCCAAGGTGAGCGCGCCTCTATCCACCACCCGCTCGCTATTTATGGTTTTCCGACGAACGTTGCGAAATTGACTAAGTCCCTGGTTATTTCAGCATTATGTTGCATTCTTTGTGAGGGAGTCCTGGATTAGGGGGTCTCCGGACAGCCGGACTATATCCTTTGGCCGGACTGTTGGACTATGAAGATACAAGATTGAAGACTTCGTCTCGTGTCCGGATGGAACTCTCCTTGGCGTGGAAGGCAAGCTAGGCAATACGGATATGTAGATCTCCTCCCTTGTAACCGACCTTGTGTAACCCTAGCCCTCTCCGGTGTCTATATATACCAGAGGGTTTAGTCTGTAGGACAACATACAATCATACCATAGGCTAGCTTCTAGGGTTTAGCCTCTACGATCTCGTGGTAGATCAAATCTTGTAATACTCATATCATCAAGAACAATCAAGCAGGACGTAGGGTATTACCTCCATCAAGAGGGCCCGAACCTGGGTAAACATCGTGTCCTCTGCCTCCTGTTACCATCCGCCTTAGACGCACAGTTCGGGACCCCCTACCCGAGATCCGCCGGTTTTGACACCGACATTGGTGCTTTCATTGAGAGTTCCACTGTGCCGTCACCATAAGGTTTGATGGCTCCTTCGATCATCGGTAACGATGCGGTCCAAGTTGAGGTTTTCCTCCCCGGACAGATCTTTGTGTTCGGTGGCTTCGCACTGTGGGCCAATTCGCTTGGCCATCTGGAGCAGATCGAGAGCTATGCCCCTGGCCATCAGGTTAGATTCGGAAACTTGAACTACACGGCCGATATCCGTGGAGACTTGATCTTCGACGGATTCGAGCCCATGGTAGGCGTGCCGCAGAGTCACAACGAGCATGAAATAACTATGCCATCGGACAATATTTGGGAGATCGCATCTGCAACTACTCCGGCCGTCAATCCGGAGCAAATCGCGCCATTCGAGAGCGGAGGGATAGACCCCGCCACGGAGGCCGCGCTCTCAGCGGTGATAGAGCCAAACGCTGACTTCACCCCTTACGAGAGCCATGTTGCCGAACCACTGGATTCACCCCTGGCCACGGACTCCGAGCCGCTTATATCCGTGCCCGTCGAACCCGACTGGGCACCGATCATGGAGTTCACCTCCACGGATATCTTTCAGCACTCGCCTTTCGGCGATGTGCTAAATTCATTAAGGTCTCTCTCCCTGTCAGGAGAACCTTGGCCGAACTATGTTCGGCTAGAATGGGATGCGGACGACGAAGAAATTCGCTACCCACCCACCACCCACTTAGTAGCCATTGTCGACGACTTAACCGACATGCTTAAATTCGACTCCAAAGACATTGACGGCATGAACGAAGATGCAGGAGACGAACAGAAACCAGCACCCACAGGGCGCCGGACAACCACTTCATCACATGACATACACATGGTGGATACACCCAAAGAGGGCAATGACGAAGAGATAGCGGAGGAGGCCCCCTCCAAGCAACCCAAGCGCCAACGTTAGCGGCGCCGCTCTAAGTCCCGCCATAACAAAAACAGCGATAACAACGCAAGAGGAAATAACAGTCCAGTCGACTCTAGAAGAAATGACGACTGCACCGCCCCGGTGGCAGAGCACGATCAAGATGCAAACGACGAACATAGTGTGGATCTGGCATCCAAACACGGCGACACCAAGGATAAACCTCATCAAACCCCGTTCAGGGAGGAAAACAGTCCGGACGAGGATGCACACATCATCCCGGAAACGCACTTGGAGCAAGAGAACCTCCGCAGAAGGCTTATTGCCATAGCGAGGAGCCTAAAGAAACAGAAGCAAAGGCTTAAGGCCGCACAAGATACGCTCAACAGCAGGTGGAACAAAGTGCTTGACAATGAAACAAAGTATGGTGGAAGTTACCACACAAATAGCTATCCAAAGCGCAAGCTATTACCGGAATTCGACGATGAGGCCTTAGAGCCCACACAGCCGAAAAATGATACGGCCAACCGGCCGAATCCACCACCTTGTGACCGCGATATAGCGGCTAACAAAGTCGCACATAAGTCAACACACGATCTACATGAGAACTTGCGCCAAAAATCCGGCGTGACCAGATCCATCTATGGATCTAGGAAGCGCGCTCCGGCACAAAATCAAAACCGAATACTACAACCGTCGGAACACCATGGCATATCCCAATATAGGGGCGCCGCACACCCCCTATGTTTCACCGATGAGGTGCTGGATCACGAATTCCCAGAAGGATTCAAACTAGTGAACATAGAGGCGTACGACGGGACCACAGACCCTGGAGTCTGGATCGAGGACTTTATCCTCCATATTCATATGGCTCGCAGAGACGATCTCCATGCCATTAAATACTTGCCCCTCAAGCTTAAAGGGCCAGCTCGGCACTGGCTAAAAAGCCTCCGTGAAAACTCAATTGGAAGTTGGGAGGAGCTCGAGGACGCTTTTCGGGCTAATTTTCAAGGGACTTATGTCCGACCTCCGGATGCAGACGATTTAAGTCATATAATCTAACAGTCCGGAGAGTCCGCCCGAAAGCTTTGGAACAGGTTCCTCACCAAGAAGAACCAAATCGTCGACTGTCTGGACGCCGAAGCCTTAGCAGCTTTTAAACACAGTGTCCGAGACAAATGGCTCACCAGACACCTCGACCAAGAAAAACCGAGAACAATGGCAGCCCTAACAAGCCTCATGACCTGCTTTTGCATGGGAGAAGACAGCTGGTTGGCCCGTAGCAGCACCAGCGACCCCAAGCACATCCGAAGTCAGGGAGGGCAATGGAAAACCACGACGCAACAAAAACAAGCATCAAAATAAAGAAGGTAGCCCAGATAATACGATGGTAAACGCCGGATTCAGGGGCTCTCGACTTGGTCAGCGGAAAAAGCCTTTCAAAGGCAGCAGAGAAGGACCATCTGACCTAAACAGGATTATTGACAAGCTATGTTAGATTCACGGCACCCCCGACAAACCTGCAAATCACACCCACAGAGAATGTTGGGTCTTCAAGCAGGCCAGTAAGCTAAACGCAGAACACAAAGGGGAAGAGACACCAAGCGAAGACGAGGATGAACCTCGCCAGCAAAGCACCGGAGGACAGAAAAAGTTCCCACCATAGGTTAAAACGGTAAACGTGATCCATGTGACGAAGAGGAGAAGCAAGCATGCACTCCGAGATACACGCACCATAGAGCCCGTCACCCCTAGGTTCAACCCCTGGTTGGCCTGCCCGATCACATTTGATCGTAGGGATCATGCGACAAGTATCCGACACGAAGGACTGGTGGCCTTGGTGTTAGACCCAATAATAAACGGGTACCATTTCACACGAGTCCTCATGGACGGCGACAGTAATCTAAATCTGATATATAAGGACACAATCCGCAAAATGGGGATAGACCCGACACAAATAAGCCACAGTAATACTACCTTCAAGGGAGTAATACCACGTCAAGAAGCCCACTGTATGGGCTCTCTACTGCTAGAGGTTGTATTCAGTTCTCCCGATAACTTCCGAAGCGAAAGGTTAACTTTCCACGTCGCTCCATTCCGAAGTGGTTATCAAGCACTACTCGGAAGAACGGCTTTCGCTCGTTTTAATGCAATACCGCATTATGCTTTTCTCAAGCTTAAGATGCCCGGTCCACGTCGCATCATCACAGTTAGCGGAAATACCGGACGTTTTTTTACATGCGGAAGAGGATGCGGCGGCTTTAATAGCCGGGAACTAGATGACCTCACCAACCAGTAAAAATGACAGGTCGTCAAGACCACGGACACGGTTAGACGAGTCCGCGCTCCACCACATATACACGAGATTGGTTTGATGATCAAACCCTCATAGACGATACCAGGGGCTTCCCGCGTGTAATCAGGGCCAACCCGGCTCAACTTGACTTCTCTTGAATTTTGATAGTTCATTAATAATAACCAATTCCTTTTTTTTGGCACAACAACTTTCACCTAAGTTCTTTCCTTTTACAGATGACAATCATGCTACACCCGTCCAGGACACGGCACAACGGAGACACAGGCGCAGACGTGTAGCAGGACTCGCCCAAAGGTTTCTTTTTAGATTAAGACCCCGAGTAAACCTTTTTTACTGTCTCTTGTTGCTCACATCCTCCGGATACTCCACACAACCGAGAAGGATGCTGACGTTATTGGCATGTGGCCACGTGAGGATATTGCACGTACCTGGACACATGGGGTCTATTATTAAGGGCGTTGTTTAGCCCGGTATATGTTATAAAGACCGAAAACCTTAGGGAGTGTTCGGCGTCGCGAGTTTGGCCCTATATGCATTAGCTCCGAATCATGTCTTTGGTCAAATGTTGGGTTTGCCCAGCTCCCACATTTTGGTACCTTACGTTCCATTATATCGGCTAAGGTAGCACTGGGAGAACTACTGCGATTGTGCCCTGGTTCATCCGGATGAGCACCTCAGTAGAGAAAGTCGAAAACTGACTGTCATGATGTAGCGAGAGACTGGTCAACCACTCGATGACTCAACGAAATCTTCGGGATTCCTCCGCATTAACAAAGGGCCGTTTCCCGATCATGTACATACGCGCCCCGTATTCGGACGAGCGCAGAAGTACCAGGGGCTATATAGTAGCCCCACCGTCAAACTCCTATGGCTAAGTGAAAGTGTTAAAGCAATATAGTCCGATTGCCTTGTTCGCTGCGCTACCACCTCCTTAATGGACCAAGACGTTGGAACAAGTGTGGATTCGCATTTTCTGCGAACACCCCCGCATTATATGCGTGGGGGCGGAAGCCGACGACTACAAACTTTCAGGTTATATACATATATACATAAACGGCCGCACAGGAGGCATCATAGTACTTTCGGGCAAAAGTATAAATACAACCTTGATAACTCAATAAAACATTGTTTTTACAATGGAGGTACATGTCACTAGAACATAATATTCTTCGAGCACTGAGCCTCTATCGAACGAGTGCCTTCAAGAACTTCTTCAAAGTAGTGCTCGACAGCCACTCGGCCTACAGCCGAACCTTGTGTCGCAACAGTGGTGGCCTCCATCTCTGCCCAATATGTCTTGACACGGGCAAAGGCCATCCGCGCACCCTCTATGCACGCCAATCTCTTCATAGCATCGATGCGCGACACAACACCAAGGATTTGTTGCACTAAACTAAAATAGCTATTCGGCCTTGGCCCTCCCGGCCACAGATGACCCACAACGGACCTCATGGCAAGTCCGGACAACCTATGGAGCTCGGCCCACTCGGCCATTCGCTCATTCAACAACAGCGGACGGACTGGAGCATGAAACTGTGACCAGAACAGCTTTTCCACTTCGCGATCTTTCTGATCCTTGAAGTACTCGGCCGCATTAGCAGCACTTGCAGCCAAATCCACGTAGGTGTCCGTAGAACTCCATAGTCGGTCAAGAGGAGCATACTTTGGATCTCCGAATTTAGTCCGCAACAAGAAGGGCTTCCCAGACACGATATCTGTAGCTTGATGCAGCTCCTCCTTCGTCGCTCTACTTTTGGAGTGGGCTTCCTTGGCAGCTACCAGGGCCTTCTCTAGGTCCATCGCCCTCGCTCGGCTTTCTTCTTCAAGAAGCTGGTAATGGTCAGCGGCATCTTTTAACTCTACAACCATTTTGGCCATTCTTTCCTTGCTTTCACAATGCGCGGCCTGTTCGGCCCTCAACTCTTCGGCCGCCTTTAGAGCGGCCGCATTGCTACTCCTTGCTTGTCCCTTGTCTCGGGTAAGCTCCGCCCGAAGGGTCTCCACGGTAGAAGCTCCATCTGCAGTCACAACATATTAAAGATACTGGCATCATGCTCCTCTTATTATGTGACGATCACCAGAGAAATCACTTACCCTGTGCCTCGTCAAGCCGTTGGTTGACAAGCACGATATCGGCATCGGCCGCATCAAGTTGCCGCTTTAGCTCGGTCAACGCATCAGTCCGGCTAGCCATCGGAGCCTCAGCCACCTGCACATAAAGGCAGCCGGGTTATTACCTGGGAATATGATCCTCGGTTTGCCGCCGTTCTCGACAACAACCAGAGTCTCAGGGGCTACTATCTGCATAGGGCACACCTAATGTGTGCGGTACTATAAAAAACATACACTATTTCACGTACCTCAAAGCCTTTTAGCAGACTCATAAAGGCTTCATGCAATCCACTTTCAGCGGATGAAATCCTTTCAATTACCGTACCCATCAGCGTACGATGCACTTCTGAGACGACCGCTTGCCCCAGAAGATCCCTCAGTGCGTCCGACCGCACTCTGTACGGTTCCGGACCCTTGTCATCGCTCTCCTTAGGAGCCAGATACTGAGGATTCAGGGTAGCCAAAGGGTTATCCTCCGGCCTGTGCGGATCAGGAGATACCCTACGCGACGACACTTCAGGGTCGCCCTCCTTCGGAGGCGGGGTATCAGGAGGAGGCATTTCGCTCTCCATCATCTCCGGAAGAAGATCCCCCGAAGACGAACTCTGTCGAGAAGGGCTACGATCCGACTACAATTTATAAGCATCGATTATTGTCTTCAGAAGTAAGGAAGGATGTTTTCATTATTAAGTACTTTTTTACTTACAGCTTGGTAGAGGGATGATCCCCGTGCGGACATTGCGCAGCAAGAATACCCTCTGAGGCAGGACCCTCTGACGAAGATTTCTTCTCCCGTTTGGAAACCTTTGTTTCCGGATCTTCAGAGGTAGTCCTCTTCCTTCCCCGGGGAGAGGGAATGTCAGATTCTTTCCCCTGTTTATCCTCCCTCGCGGAGGCGCTCATCCCCTCGGTTGGGACAAGTAGCGGGTGAGGCCCGCTGTCGGCCTCTTTATTCCTCCTTCATCTTCCTTTGAGGGCACTTGATAAGACACCGGCTCGAGCATTTGGTCTAGTACCAGATTGTCCAAGCCTTCAGGAAGGGGGGCTGGACACCTGATCATCTTCGCCTTTGTTATCCATTCCTGGTCAAAGAGCGACTTTTTAGAATGATGTCATGATAAATAAAAGGACAGTGTGTTTGGCCATGGGATTACTTACTTGGGTAGCAGGGCGGTTGCAGCTCAAACCCACATCCTCGGTGGTGTCCGGACACTCTGTTTGGGGTCCGAAGAACGATTTGTACATCTCTTCGAGCGTCATGCCGAGGAAATGTTGAATAGCTCGCGGTCCTTCCAGGTTAAATTCCCACATACGGAGGGGCCGACGTTTGCAAGGCTGGACTCGACGAACTAGCATAACTTGCATTACCATAACCAGACTGAGATCTCTCTCAAAGAGATCTCGGATACGGCTCTGCAATATTGGCACGTCCTTTGCCGGACCCCGGCTCAGACCCCTGCTGATCCATGACATCAGTTGCGATGGGGGGCCCGAGCGAAAGGTGGGGGCGGCTACCCACTTGGCACTTCGGGGAGCTGTGATGTAAAACCACTCCCGCTGCCACAACCTAGACACCTCTGGGAAGGAACCCTCTGGCCAGGGAGCATCGGCGATTTTGCTTATTAAGGCACCTCCGCACTCTGCGTGCCGCCCCTCGATCATCTTCGGCTTCACATTGAAGGTCTTGAGCCACAGGACGAAGTGAGGGGTAATGCGGAGGAAGGCCTCACATACGACAATAAATGACGAGATGTGAAGAAGGGAATCCGGGGCCAGATCATGGAAATCCAGCCCATAATAGAACATAAGGCCCCTAACAAAGGGATCTAGAGCGAGGCCTAGTCCTTGGAGGAAGTGGGAGATGAACACGACACTCTCGGTGGGTTTGGGAGTAGGGATGACCTGCCCTCGGGTAGGCAGCCTATGCGAAATTTCGGCGGTCAGATATCTGGCCTCTCTCAGCTTCTTAATGTCCTCCTCTGTGACAGAGGAAGGCATCCACCGACCTTGAAGGTTGGATCCGGACATAGTTGAAGGTCCGAAGCGCCTGACCTGAGCTTGGGTGTTAGAACTCGAGGCGGGGGAAGGATTCGATTGAGCACGAGAGGGAAAAAAGAAAAAGCCTCGTCCTCTTTATAAAGAGGGTGAATATCAAGCGTCCTCCTCGTGGCCGTTTTAGACTTGCCTAGGACCTAGGAGTCATACCAACAGACACGGTTGGGTTACCCATGTCTGTATTGATGAGAATCCCGTAATAAGGGGGACATGATCTCTGCTTAGACAAGACGCGACAGAAAGGCCGCCTCACAATATGCGCATCACTGGTTGAGAAAAACGGTTCAGATAAGGACCGGGCCGTGATGTGATGTTGTGCTGCCAAAACGTGTCAACAGATTAGATTTATGGAAATATTATTCTCTCTACGGTGGGGTGTGGAACTTGTTTTGCAGAACCGGACACTATCCTTGTGTTCAAAAATTTTCCATGGAGTATTCGGAGGAGGAACCCGCCTTGCAATGCCGAAGACAATACTACGCGCCGGACTCGTCCTCATTGAAGCCTGGTTCAGGGGCTACTAAGGGAGTCCTGGATTAGGGGGTCTCCGGACAGCCGGACTATATCCTTTGGCCGGACTGTTGGACTATGAAGATACAAGATTGAAGACTTCGTCCCGTGTCTGGATGGAACTCTCCTTGGCGTGGAAGGCAAGCTAGGAAATACGGATATGTAGATCTCCTCCCTTGTAACTGACCTTGTGTAACCCTAGCCCCCTCCGGTGTCTATATAAACCAGAGGGTTTAGTCCGTAGGACAACATACAATCATACCATAGGCTAGCTTCTAGGGTTTAGCCTCTACGATCTCGTGGTAGATCAACTCTTGTAATACTCATATCATCAAGAACAATCAAGCAGGACGTAGGGTATTACCTCCATCAAGAGGGCCCGAACCTGGGTAAACATCGTGTCCCCTGCCTCCTGTTACCATCCGCCTTAGACGCACAGTTCGGGACCCCCTACCCGAGATCCGCCGGTTTTGACACCGACACTTTGGATGGCCATAACTTTGTGCATGTTTGACCTATGGTGATGTTCTTTATATGGAAATGTTCATCTCTGAATGCTCTACATGCTAGTGTCATTTGCATGCATGTTAGTGTCCATCTTGATGCCTTAATCATTGTTGCAAGAGTGCTAAATGATTTAAACTGCTGAAAGTTGTCGTAACTTGCTGATTTGTCTTTTTCATAGAATTTTTTGTGTTTATCTTTTGAGCATCATGTCAACATGTTTTAGAAGCATATTCATGCCATCTTTAGAGTGGTTCAATCCATGTATTTGTGTGTGCCCCGTGGTGACTAGCACAAGCATACAAAGTAGGGTACTTGATGTTTGCTGTTTTCTGAGACTTAGTGATTTTGCTAAGTCTGTAATGGTTACATTATGTTGCCATGTTAACTTGATGCTCCCATCGTATCCATGCATAATCTGGAGTTTCCTAGTTGACATGTTTTGATGTCCATGTTATGCTCTATCATGCCATGCCAGTTGATGCCTCATATATGTCCTGTAGAATATGTTTTCATTACCATGGACATGCGTAAATGATGTTCCAGTTTTATGTTGACTTCATGATGCCATGTTGTGAGCTTGTTATTAATTAATCTATGCCTATTTTGGAGATGCTCCAATTACATTAATCGAAGTATGCTATGGGTGCTTTGTCCACATGCAAAGTTTGATAATTTTGGACTTCATATGACCTCTGTCTCAAGCTTGCAAACATGCTATGATGATGTTACTGTTTTATACTTGCTGAAACTGTTACAACATTCAAACTTGTCTTGATGGTTCCCACTAGTCCATGAGCCATATGTATATGATGCCTTGATGTTATTTGCTCCTTGTTATGTGTACTTTGATGCCATGCCCTTGGTTGACATATAACTTGCTGTAGTTTATCTTTTTCTTGCTCTCAAGTTGCCATCATGCCAAATCTGTCAACTTGTTAACATTATGTTCCTTTTTGCAAGAATCATAGTAATTACTCCATGCAGCATATGAACTTGTGCCCATGGACTAAGTTGAAGTATATCATGTCTACTACATTCCCATGTCTTTTTCATGATTACTAAAGTTTCTATGCCTGTTGTTGTGTGCCTCCAAAGTTAGCATCATAATGCTATTGTTTTGCATTCCCAGATTTCCTCTAAGTCTGAGGATCAGCTTATATCATGTTTGCATCTTGTCTTGATGATTCCCATGAACCTGTTGCTCATATGGTTATGCCATGTTGTGTGTTTTGAGATCCATGATATGTACTAGCATGCCATGCTTTTGCTTGCCATGTTCTTGCACTGTACCTTAATTATTTCTTGCCTCCAACATGCCATCATATAAACTCTTCTCATGCATATGCTCTGTTTCTCACTAAGTCATAATCTGTGTTATCAAGTTGCGTTTTGCATTGACCATCTTGGATTAATCTTGATTCCTATGAACCTGAACCTTAATGATATTTGAAGCATGTAATCTGTACTTTAAGTGCATGTCATGTTTGTGCATATCTTGTTCTTGTAGCATGTTGTTATGGTGCTTGTAAGATGCCTAGTTGCTAT
Source organism: Triticum urartu (assembly GCF_003073215.2). Lineage (NCBI taxonomy): Eukaryota > Viridiplantae > Streptophyta > Magnoliopsida > Poales > Poaceae > Triticum > Triticum urartu. Next base: position 201,210,473 of record NC_053027.1, on the reverse strand, counting down.
TTTGGACAGCTTGTCCTTTAAACTTGTTTCGTGTGTATGTGTTGAACCGTGGCTCCATTTGGAGGATGCTCTATATGAAACTTGCTTGGTTTTGCATGTAGTTTCATGTTACCTTGTTGCATCCATGTTTTGGAGTGTCTGTGATGTTGTTTTGCTTGCATTTACATTAATGCCATGTTTAACTTGTTTTGCTCATATCTTCTAGGCAGTAGCTCCGAATTAAACGAACATTATATGTAACTTGACTCAAAAATCGTGTATATCATCTTGGTTGAAAGGATCGATATAGTTGACTAGAGGGGGGTGAATAGGCAACTAACAATTTTTAGCCTTTTCTTTATCAATTTAAAGTTTGCATCAAAGTAGGTTGTCTAGATATGCAACTAGGTGAGCAACCTATATGATGCAACAACAACAAGCACACAAGCAAGCAAGAGATGCAACACAATATAAGCTTGCACAAGTAAAGGTATGAAATAACCAAGAGTGGAGCCGGTGAAGACGAGGATGTGTTCCCGAAGTTCCTTCCCTTTGAGGGGAAGTATGTCTCCGTTGGAGCGGTGTGGAGGCACAATGCTCCCCAACAAGCCACTAGGGCCACCGTATTCTCCTCACGCCTTCACACAATGTGAGAAGCCGTGATTCCACTATTGGTTCCCTTGGAGGCGGCGACCGAACCTTTACAAACAAGGTTGGGGCAATCTTCACAGCTTAATTGGAGGCTCCCAACGACACCATGAAGCTTCACCACAATGGACTATGTGTTGGGGATATGACTACCAGGCATGACCCGCCCAGGAGGGGCCAGGTCAATCCCAATGGCGGGTTACTTAAAAAGAAGCCCGAAGAGTATACAAGGTGACGGTTTATGATAAATCTTGTAATAGGCCCAAGCCCAGAGGCGGCTTAAGGCCCATAATTGTAAACCGCCATGTATGAATAAGACTTGTAAAGTAAGGCATGTAAAAGAAGTCACCGAGCCGGACACGTTGTATGAGCCGGCCGGGACTTTGTAGGCCGCCAGGCATCAACCCGTGTATATAAGCGGACGACCCGGCGACGGCTTAGGGTAAGTAAGATCAAATCGAGAACCAGGCTTAGCGTATTTCGCTCCCTGGTCATCGAAACCTAGCAATACCACATCAACTGGACTAGGCTTTACCTTCACAGTAAGGGGCCGAACCAGTATAAACCTCTCGTGTCCTTTGTCCCGATTAACCCCTTTGAGCTTCCTAGCTGTGATGGCTCCATGAATAAGTCCTTTCACTAGGACATCTGCCGTGACAATTCCACGATAGTTGGTGCCCATCGTGGGGCCAACACATGGTGGATTTGAGTTCTTGAAGGGCAACTTCGAAGGGCTCAAGGGATACGTTGTGGGCCGGATGACCAAGAGTCATCGCGGCAAGCTCTACATCGATGACGAAGGCTGGGGCCTCGACACCGGCTCAATTGAGTACGGGTACCGGGTCCCCTTCGGCGGAATCCACGTCTTCATCGGCCGGATCGGTGAGCCGGGCCCTGAGCCGGACATCCGCACCGACCTCATCGAGACGGCTTAGCGTGCAAGACCCGCCCAGACTCAGCCTACTGTTAAGCGTGCCTTCGTGGGTTGCATCTGTAACACCCACGATGCGGCTATATCTCCCAAGTGTCGGGGCACGACTTAGAGGCATAACCGCATGGTAGGCATGTCGCAAGAGGGGTAATCTTTACACATCCCATGTACTGAATAAGAAAGGGATAAAGAGTCGGCTTACAATCGCCACTTCACACAAATACATAATTATATCATACATCATCCAGAATACAATCAAGGTCCGACTATGGAACCAAAATAAAGAAAGACAACCCCAAGTGCTAGATCCCCGATCGCCCCAACTGGGCTCCTCTACTGATCATCCGGAAAAGAAACATAGTAACGGCCCGAATCCTCGTCGAACACCCACTTGAGTTCGGTAGCATCCCCTGCACTGGCATCATCGGCACCTGCATCACGGGGACTCAGCAATCTCACACCCGCGAGATCAAGACTATTTAAGCTTAAAGGTGGGAAAGGGGTAGTGAGGTGGAGCTGCAGCAAGCACTAGCGTATATGGTGGCTAACTTATGCAAAAGAGAGCGAGAAGAGAAGCAAAGCACGGTCGAGAAGCTAAAGGTGATCAAGAAGTGATCCTGAAGCTACTTACGTTCAAGCATAACACGAGACCGTGTTCTCTTCCCGGACTCCGCCGAAAAGAGACCATCACGGCTACACACACGGTTGATTCATTTTAATTAAGTTAAGTGTCAAGTTCTCTACAACCGGATATTAACAAATTCCCATCTGCCCATAACCGCGGGCACGACTTTCGAAAGTTCAAAACCCTGCAGGGGTGTCCCAACTTAGCCCATCACAAGCTCTCACGGTCAAGAAGGATATTCCTTCTCCCAGGAAGACCCGATCAGACTCGGAATCCCGGTTACAAGACATTTCGACAATGGTAAAACAAGACCAGCAAAGCTGCCCGAATGTGCCGACAAATCCCGATAGGAGCAGCACATATCTTGTTCTCAGGGCATACCGGATTGTCCAAGATTCCGGTAGGCCAACCCAGAGTTGCCCCTGGTGGCCACCGGCGGCTGACAGGTTGGACCAACACTCAGAGGAGCACTGGCCCGGGGGATTAAAATAAAGACGACCCTTGAGTCCGCGGAACCCAAGGGAAAAAGGCTTAGGTGGCAAATGGTAAAACCAAGGTTGGGCCTTGCTGGAGGAGTTTTATTCAAGATGAACTGTCAAGGGGTTCCCATAACACCCAACCATGTAAGGAACACAAAATCAAGGAACATAACACCGGTATGACGGAAACTAGGGCGGCAAGAGTGGAACAAAAAACCAGGCATAAGGCCGAGCCTTCCACCCTTTCCAAGTATATAGATGCATTAAAGTAAACAAAATATAATAATGATATCCCAACAATATCCATGTTCCAACATGGAACAAACTTCAACTTCACCTGCAACTAGCAACGAAATAAGAGGGGCTGAGCAAAGAGGTAACATAGCCAAACAATGGTCTGCTAAGAAAGGTGGGTTAGAGGCTTGTCATGGCAATACGGGAGGCATGATATAGCAAGTGGTAGGCATCACGGCATAGCAATAGAGCGAGCAACTAGCAAGCAAAGATAGTAGTGATTTCGAGGGTATGGTCATCTTGCCTGCAATGTTCTCAGAGTTGACGAAAGCTTGATCCTCGTAAGCGTACTCAACAGGCTCCTCGATCACGTACTCATCTCCCGGCTCTACCCAAGGCAAGAACACAATCAAAGGACCAACAGTCAATCATGGTGCAATGCAAAATCAACATGATGCAAAGCATGGCATGATATGCGAGATGTGATATGCAATGCATATGCGTGCTCTGGAAGGAAAAGGATGAACAAGGCATCAACTTGGCAAACCAAGTGTGCTGCTGGAAAGATGAGATGATTTCGGTCGAAATCGATATAAAGATCACCGGAATTGGATGCACGGTTTGCAAATGGCAAGCAAAACAAGAATGACACAATTCTGCGATTAACAGCACAATGCCACCTAGAATGCAACAAGAAACTAAGCTACTGCACTCCAACATAACAACAAAGCACATGGCAGTGATCTAGTCAAGATGCTTGACAAAACATGAACACTGAGCTACGGTTAAATCACACCAGAGCAGGTTCAAACAAGCATGGAAAAAGTGCAAAAGATATCAGCTTCACAGACTTAGTGAAAATACTAACATGCCAGGAGTAACATTCGGAAGCAATGTTTAGAGGAAGCAAACTACATGCTACAGGAACTTATCATAGCAATACAAGGCATGGCATGAATCTACTAATTGCATAGAACAAAAGTCCCTTACTGAACATGAGCCAAAAAGTCACAGAAGATATGATGGCACCCATATAAACATAGCAAGTTTTATTAACAGTTTCAGACTTAGTAGAAAACAGAGCATGGCACAAACAGAATAATGAAGGCATCTTTGTGAGCTCAATTCACTCATCACAAAGCCTTGCATGACAAACTAAGCATAACAGCTAGAAGACATGTTCATGAAGCTAACCACGGCAAGAGAATGTTCATAGCTTGCATGGATCAACCACAACAACCATGGCAAAATTGATTATCATGTAAACAATCTGCCAGGAACATTTTATAGAAAAAGTAGAGCAAGTTTAAGACACGCTAGGGTACTCCATAATTGCAAACAGGGCCACGGATGGGTAGCGCATAACCATATGTCTAAAACACCCTTACTGAAGATACTCAAAACAAGCATGGATCTCACTGTAGCATCATGTTTACATGGCATAAAAATAACAACAGAACAAGGACTTAGCAAAATCCTAAGTCCCTGAAATCAGCAATATCACGAAGACTACTTTGCACGCTTGTTCTAGTCACCACATAGATCACAAAAATACATGGCAAGCATCCCTGTAAAGATGGCATTGCATAATTCAAAACACATGTAGAGCACATGCCCATAAGATGCACACATCCAATGTGGCAAAAAATGACAAAACCTCATAAACTGCTAAGTGACAGGAGCAAACAATTTATAGCACTCTTGCATCAAACATTTGGGCATCAAGATGGACTCAAACAAGCATGCTACAATGGAATGAAATGAAGAGCATCTCCCAATGAACATTTTGATATATCATGCACATGAAAGGGAGCTACGGTCACGGAGTTATGATGCAATGAATAGGGCCTGAAAAAGTGAGGGGAAAATGGACTTCGAGAAAATCTCACCCTGCGAGATCGAGGGTTTGTCCTGGCACGCGGATCGAGGATGGACGGAGGGCTCACCGGAGTTGGAAGACGACGTCGCTGGGGTGGAGAAGAGCTCGCCGGAGCTCGTGGGAGTCCGGACCCGGCCGGATCTGGCGTGGTGGAGGCGAGGGTGAGGCCGAACGGTGGTGCACGGTGCGGCTGCGGCGGAGGAAGTGTGGCAGGGCGGCGGCGCTTGGTGGCGAAGGCGGCGGGTGTCGCGGCGGAGCGGGATGGTGGCGCGGTGTGTGGGGCGGCGAGGATCTCGGGCGGCGGCGCAGGGCGCGGCCCGGGTGCAGGCCGGCCTCGGGCCTGGCGGCGGGGAGGAGAGAGAGGAGGCGTGAGGGACATGTGGCGGCGGAGGATTGGTTGGAGGGTGGCGGCAGACACGTCCGACGGCGGCGGTGGACACGTCCGGCGGCGGGAGGAGGAAGAAGCTAGGGTTAGACCCGAAATTTCGAAGGAGTGCACATATTTATAGGTAGGAGGAGGTAGGAGTGTCCAAATGGGGTGTAGTTTTCGCCCACGCAATCGTGATCTGACGGCGGAGGACATGGGAGTGGTTTGGAATGTTTATTGGGCAATTTTGGAGGGGTGTTGGGGTGCAACACACACGAGGCCTTTTCGGTTCCCCGATTAACCGTTGGAGTATCAAACAAACCCCAAATGGCACGAAATTTGACAGGTGGTCTACCAGTGGTGTACCAAGGCCGCTTGGCAAATCTCGGTCCATTCCGAGGATGTTTAACGCCCGCTCATGAAAAGAGACAAAAGGGGTATGCCGGTGCACGTAGGAGTGTCGGATTGCAAAACGGACAACGGAAAAAATGCTCGGATGCATGAGACGAACACGTATGCAAATGCAATGCACATGATGACATGATATGAAATGCATGATATGAACAAAAAGAAAAACGAATACAAAACCCAACCACGAAGGGAAATCTCATAACTTAAAGCCGAAATGCAAGAGTCGGAGTACAAATATGGCAAGTTACATCCGGGGTGTTACAACACTCCACCACTACGAAAGGATCTCGTCCCGAGATCTAGGACTGAAAGAACTCCGGATATTTGGAATGGAGGTTGTCCTCGCGTTCCCAGGTGGCTTCTCGGTCGGAATGGTGTGACCACTTCACTTTCAGGAATTTGATAGACTTGTTGCGAGTCTTGCGCTCAGTTTCTTCAAGAATAGAAACGGGATGCTCATGATAAGACAAATCTTCTTGGAGATCAATCTCTTCAAAGTTGATGGTGCGGTCAGGAGTCTTGAAGCACTTGCGGAGCTATGGCACGTGAAGCACGTCATGCACATTTGCGAAGTTGGACGGAAGCTCAAGTTGATAGGCGAGATCGCCTCTTTTGCTAATGATCTTGAAAGGACCCACGTATCTAGGGGCAAGCTTCCCTTTGATACTGAAGCGACGAGTGCCTTTCATAGGAGAGACGCGGAGGTAGACATGGTCTCCGATCTCGAAAGCCAAGTCACGGTGCTTGCTATCATAGTAACTCTTCTGGCGTGATTGCACGGCTTTGAGATTTTCGCGGATGACTTTGCACATTTCTTCAGCTTCTGTGATTAATTCATTGCCAAGAAGTTGGCGTTCACCAGTCTCTGACCAATTAAGAGGAGTACGACACTTTCTGCCATAGAGAATCTCGAATGGGGCCTTGCCCGAACTCGCTTGGAAGTTGTTGTTGTAGGAGAACTCGGCATATGGAAGACAATCTTCCCACTTCACAACGAAGGAAATGACACAAGCCCTGAGCATATCTTTAAGGATTTGATTGACTCGCTCGACTTGGCCACTAGTTTGAGGATGGAAGGCTGTGCTGAAGCGAATGTTGGTGCCCATTGTTGGAAATATGCCCTAGAGGCAATAATAAAAGGATTATTATTATATTTCCTTGTTCATGATAATTGTCTTTTATTCATGCTATAATTATGTTATCCGGAAATCATAATACATGTGTGAATACATAGACACCAACATGTCCCTAGTAAGCCTCTAGTTGACTAGCTTGTTGATCAATAGATAGTCATGGTTTCTTGACTATGGACATTGGATGTCATTGATAACGAGATCACATCATTAGGAGAATGATGTGATGGACAAGACCCAATCCTAAACATAGCACAAGATCGTATAGTTCGTTTGCTAGAGTTTTTCCAATGTCAAGTATCTTTTCCTTAGACCATGAGATCGTGTAACTCCCGGATGCCGTAGGAGTGCTTTGGGTGTACCAAACGTCACAACGTAACTGGGTGACTATAAAGGCTTACTATGGGTATCTCCGAAAGTGTTTGTTGGGTTGACACGGATCAAGACTGGGATTTGTCACTCCGTATAACGGAGAGGTATCTCTGGGCCCACTCGGTAATGCATCATCATAATGAGCTCAAAGCGACCAAGTGTCTGGTCACGGGATCATGCATTACAGTATGAGTAAAGTGACTTGCCGGTAACGAGATTGAACAAGGTATTGGGATACCGACGATCGAATCTCGGGCAAGTAACGTACCGATTGACAAAGGGAATTGTATACGGGGTTGCTTGAATACTCGACATCGTGGTTCATCCGATGAGATCATCGAGGAGCATGTGGGAGCCAACATGGGTATCCAGATCCCGATGTTGGTTATTGACCGGAGAGCCATCTCGGTTATGTCTACATGTCTCCCGAACCCGTAGGGTCTACACACTTAAGGTTCGGTGACGCTAGGGTTGTAGAGATATGAATATGCAGTAACCCGAAAGTTGTTCGGAGTCCCGGATGAGATCTCGGACGTCACGAGGAGTTCCAGAATGGTCCGGAGATGAAGAATTATATATAGGAAGTGCAGTTTCGGCTATCGGGAGAGTTTCGGGGTCACCGGTATTGTACCGGGACCACCGGAAGGGTCCCGGGGGTCCATCGGGTGGGGCCACCCATCCCGGAGGGCCCCATGGGCCAAATTGGGGAGGGGAACCAGCCCATAGTGGGCTGGTGCGCCCCCCTTGGCCCACCCCATGCGCCTAGGGTTGGGAACCCTAGGGTGGGGGGGCGCCCCACTTGCCTTGGGGGCTACTCCACCCTTGGCCGCCGCCCCCCTAGGAGATCCCATCTCCTAGGGCCGGCGCCCCCCCTAGGGGAGCCTATATAAAGGGGGGGAGGGAGGGGCAGCCACACCCTTGAGTCTTGGCGCCTCCCTCTCCCTTGCTACACCTCTCCTCCTCGCGTAGTAGAACGGCGAAGCCCTGCTGCGGTGACCCCTGCATCCACCACCACACCGTCGTGCTGCTGGATCTTCATCAACCTCTCCTCCCCCCTTGCTGGATCAAGAAGGAGGAGACGTCACGCTGACCGTACGTGTGTTGAACACGGAGGTGCCGTCCGTTCGGCGCTAGGATCTCCGGTGATTTGGATCACGTCGAGTACGACTTCCTCATCCCCGTTCTTTGAACGCTTCCGCGCGTGATCTACAAAGGTATGTAGATGCAATCCGATCACTCGTTGCTAGATGAACTCATAGATGGATCTTGGTGAAACCATAGGAAATTTTTTGTTTTCTGCAACGTTCCCCAACAGTGGCATCATGAGCTAGGTCTATGCGTAGTTCTCTTTGCACGAGTAGAACACAATTTGTTGTGGGCGTAGATGTTGTCAACTTTCTTGCTGCTACTAGTCTTATTTTGCTTCAGCAGTATTGTCGGATTAAGCGGCCCGGACCAACCTTACACGTACGCTTACGTGAGACCAGTTCCACCGACTGACATGCACTAGTTGCATAAGGTGGCTGGCGGGTGTCTGTCTCTCCCACTTTAGTTGGAGCGGATTCGATGAAAAGGGTCCTTATGAAGGGTAAATAGAAGTTGACAAATCACGTTGTGGCTTTCACGTAGGTAAGAAAACGTTCTTGCTAGAACCCTATTGCAGCCACGTAAAACTTGCAACAACAATTAGAGGACGTCTAACTTGTTTTTGCAGCAAGTGTTTTGTGATGTGATATGGCCAAAGTTGTGATGAATGATGAATGATATGTATGAGATGTTCATGCTATTGTAATAGGAATCACGACTTGCATGTCAATGAGTATGATAACCGGCAGGAGCCATAGGAGTTGTCTTTATTTTTTTGTATGACCTGCGTGTCATTGAGAAACGCCATGTAAATTACTTTACTTTATTGCTAAACATGTTAGCCTTAGTAGTAGAAGTAATAGTTGGCGAGCAACTTCATGGAGACACGATGATGGAGATCATGATGATGGATATCATGGTGTCATGCCGGTGACAAGATGATCATGGAGCCCCAAGATGGAGATCAAAGGAGCTATGTGATATTGGCCATATCATGTCACTATTATTATTTGATTGCATGTGATGTTTATCATGTTTTTGCATCTTGTTTACTTAGAACGACGGTAGTAAATAAGATGATACCTCAATAATTTCAAGAAAGTGTTCCCCTAACTGTGCACCGTTGCGACAATTCGTTGTTTCGAAGCACCACGTGATGATCAGGTGTGATAGATTCCAACGTTCACATACAACAGGTGTAAGACAGATTTACACATGCAAACACTTAGGTTGACTTGACGAGCCTAGCATGTACAAACATGGCCTCGGAGCGCAGAAGACCGAAAGGTCGAGCATGAGTCGTATAGAAGATACGATCAACATGAAGATGTTCACCGATGTTAGCTAGTCCGTCTCACGTGATGATCGGACACGGCCTAGTCAACTCGGATCATGTTATAATTAGATGACTGGAGGGATGTCTATCTAAGTGGGAGTTCATTGAATAATTTGATTTAGATGAACTTATTTATCATGAACTTAGTCTAAAATATTTACAACATGTATTGTAGATCAAATGGCCAACGTTGTCCTCAACTTCAACGCGTTCCTAGAGAAAACCAAGCTGAAAGACGATGGCAGCAACTACACGGACTGTGTCCGGAACCTGAGGATCATCCTCATAGCTGCCAAGAAAGATTATGTCCTACAAGCACCGCTAGGTGACGCACCTGTTCTCCCTGCAGAACAAGACGTTATGAACGCTTGGCAGACATGTACCGATGATTACTCCCTCGTTCAGTGTGGCATGCTTTACAGCTTAGAACCGGGGCTCCAAAAGCGTTTTGAGAGACATGGAGCATATGAGATGTTCGAAGAGCTGAAAATGGTTTTTCAAGCTCATGCCCGGGTCGAGAGATATGAAGTCTCCGACAAGTTCTTCAGCTGTAAGATGGAGGAGAACAGTTCTGTCAGTGAGCACATACTCAATATGTCTGGGTTACATAACCGCTTGACTCAGCTGGGAGTTAATCTCCCGGATGACGCGGTCATTGACAGAATCCTTCAGTTGCTTCCACCGAGGTACAAGAGCTTTGTGATGAACTTCAATATGCAGGGGATGGAAAAGACCATTCCTGAAGTATTTGCAATGCTGAAATCAGCAGAGGTAGAAGTCAAAAAGGAACATCAAGTGTTGATGGTGAATAAAACCACTAAGTTCAAAAAGGGCAAGGGTACTTCAAGAAGGACGGCAAGGGAGTTGCCGCGCCCGGTAAGAAAGCTGCTGGGAAGAAGCCAAAGAATGGACCCAAGCCTGAGATTGAGTGCTTTTATTGCAAGGAAAGTGGTCACTGGAAGCGGAACTGCCCCAAATACTTAGCGGACAAGAAGGCCGGCAAAACGAAAGGTATATGTGATATACATGTAATTGATGTGTACCTTACCAGTACTCGTAGTAGCTCCTGGGTATTGGATACCGGTGGAGTTGCTCACATTTGTAACTCAAAGCAGGAGCTGCGGAATAAGCGGAGACTGGCGAAGGACGAGGTGACGATGCGCGTCGGGAATGGTTCCAAGGTCGATGTGATCGCCGTCGGCACGCTACCTCTACATTTACCTACGGGATTAGTTTTGAACCTCAATAATTGTTATTTAGTGCCAAGTTTGAGCATGAACATTGTATCAGGATCTCGTTTAATACGAGATGGCTACTCATTTAAATCCGAAAATAATGGTTGTTCTATTTATATGAGAGATATGTTTTATGGTCATGCTCCGATGGTGAATGGTTTATTCTTAATGAATCTCGAGCGTAATGCTACACATATTCATAGTGTGAGTACCAAAAGATGTAAGGTTGACAATGATAGTCCCACATACTTGTGGCACTGCCGCCTTGGTCACATAGGTGTCAAACGCATGAAGAAGCTCCATGCAGATGGACTTTTAGAGTCTCTTGATTACGAATCATTTGACACATGCGAACCATGCCTCATGGGTAAAATTACCAAGACTCCGTTCTCAGGAACAATGGAGCGAGCAACCAACTTATTGGAAATCATACATACTGATGTGTGCGGTCCAATGAGTGTTGAGGCTCGCGGTGGTTATCGTTATGTTCTCACCCTCACTGATGACTTGAGTAGGTATGGGTATGTCTATTTAATGAAACACAAGTCTGAGACCTTTGAAAAGTTCAAGGAATTTCAGAGTGAGGTTGAGAATCAACGTGACAGGAAAATCAAGTTCCTGCGATCAGATCGTGGAGGAGAATACTTGAGTCACGAATTTGGCACACACTTAAGAAAATGTGGAATAGTTTCACAACTCACGCCGCCTGGAACACCTCAGCGTAATGGTGTGTCCGAACATCGTAATCGCACTCTATTAGATATGGTGCGATCTATGATGTCTCTTACCGATTTACCGCTATCATTTTGGGGCTATGCTTTAGAGACTGCCGCATTCACTTTAAATAGGGCTCTGTCGAAATCCATTGAGACGACACCATATGAGTTATGGTTTGGGAAGAAACCTAAGCTGTCGTTTCTAAAAGTTTGGGGATGCGATGCTTATGTCAAGAAACTTGAACCTGAAAAGCTCGAACCCAAGTCGGAAAAATGCGTCTTCATAGGATACCCTAAAGAAACTATTGGGTATACCTTCTACCTCAGATCCGAAGGCAAGATCTTTGTTGCCAAGAATGGATCCTTTCTAGAGAAGGAGTTTCTCTCGACAGAAGTAAGTGGGAGGAAAGTAGAACTTGATGAAGTATTACCTCTTGAACCGGAAAGTGGCGCAACTCAAGAAAATGTTCCTGAGGTGCCTGCACCGACTAGAGAGGAAGTTAATAATGACGATCAAGATACTTCTGATCAAGCTCCTACTGAACTTCGAAGGTCCACAAGGACACGTTCCGCACCAGAGTGGTACGGCAACCCTGTCTTGGAAATCATGTTGTTAGACAACGGTGAACCTTCGAACTATGAAGAAGCGATGGCGGGCCCGGATTCCGACAAATGGCTGGAAGCCATGAAATCCGAGATAGGATCCATGTATGAAAACGAAGTATGGACTTTGACTGACTTGCCCGATGAGCAGCGATCCATAGAAAATAAATGGATCTTTAAGAAGAATACAGACGCGGATGGTAATGTGACCATCTATAAAGCTTGGCTTGTCGCTAAGGGTTATCGACAAGTTCAAGGGGTTGACTACGATGAGACTTTCTCTCCCGTAGCGAAGCTGAAGTCCGTCCGAATTATGTTAGCAATTGCCGCATACTATGATTATGAGATATGGCAAATGGACGTCAAAACGGCATTCCTTAATGGTTTCCTTAAGGAAGAATTGTATATGATGCAGCCGGAAGATTTTGTCGATCCTAAGAATGCTGACAAGGTGTGCAAGCTCCAACGCTCGATTTATGGGCTGGTGCAAGCATCTCGGAGTTGGAACATTCGCTTTGATGAGATGATCAAAGCGTTCGGGTTTACGCAGACTTATAGAGAAGCCTGCGTTTACAAGAAAGTGAGTGGGAGCTCTGTAGCATTTCTCATATTATATGTAGATGACATACTTTTGATGGGTAATGATATAGAGCTTTTGGACAACATTAAGGCCTACTTGAATAAGAGTTTTTCAATGAAGGACCTTGGAGAAGCTGCTTATATATTAGGCATCAAGATCTATAGAGATAGATCAAGACGCCTCATAGGTCTTTCACAAAGCACATACCTTGATAAGATATTGAAGAAGTTCAATATGGATCAGTCTAAGAAGGGGTTCTTGCCTGTGTTGCAAGGTGTGAAATTGAGCTCAGCTCAATGTCCGACCACGACAGAAGATAGAGAAGAGATGAGTGTCATCCCCTATGCCTCAGCCATAGGTTCTATTATGTATGCCATGCTGTGTACCAGACCTGATGTAAACCTTGCCGTAAGTTTGGTAGGTAGGTACCAAAGTAATCCCGGCAAGGAACACTGGACATCGGTCAAGAATATCCTGAAGTACCTGAAAAGGACTAAGGAAATGTTTCTCGTTTATGGAGGTGACGAAGAGCTCGTCGTAAAGGGTTACATCGACGCTAGCTTCGACACAGATCTGGATGACTCTAAGTCACAAACCGGAAACGTGTATATTTTGAATGGTGGGGCAGTAAGCTGGTGCAGTTGCAAGCACAGCGTCGTGGCGGGATCTACATGTGAAGCGGAGTACATGGCAGCCTCGGAGGCAACGCATGAAGCAATTTGGGTGAAGGAGTTCATCACCGACCTAGGAGTCATACCCAATGCGTCGGGGCCGATCAAACTCTTCTGTGGCAACACTGGAGCTATTGCACTTGCCAAGGAGCCCAGGTTTCACAAGAAGACAAGGCACATCAAGCGTCGCTTCAACTCCATTCGTGAAAATGTTCAAGATGGAGACATAGATATTTGTAAAGTACATACGGACCTGAATGTAGCAGATCCGTTGACTAAACCTCTCCCTAGAGCAAAACATGATCAACACCAGAATTCCATGGGTGTTCGATTCATCACAATGTAACTAGCTTATTGACTCTAGTGCAAGTGGGAGACTATTGGAAATATGCCCTAGAGGCAATAATAAAAGGATTATTATTATATTTCCTTGTTCATGATAATTGTCTTTTATTCATGCTATAATTGTGTTATCCAGAAATTGTAATACATGTGTGAATACATAGACACCAACATGTCCCTAGTAAGCCTCTAGTTGACTAGCTTGTTGATCAATAGATAGTCATGGTTTCCTGACTATGGACATTGGATGTCATTGATAACGAGATCACATCATTAGGAGAATGATGTGATGGACAAGACCCAGTCCTAAACATAGCACAAGATTGTATAGTTCGTTTGCTAGAGTTTTTCCAATGTCAAGTATCTTTTCCTTAGACCATGAGATCGTGTAACTCCCGGATGCCGTAGGAGTGCTTTGGGTGTACCAAACGTCACAACGTAACTGGGTGACTATAAAGGTATACTACGGGTATCTCCGAAAGTGTCTGTTGGGTTGACACGGATCAAGACTGGGATTTGTCACTCCGTATAACGGAGAGGTATCTCTGGGCCCACTCGGTAATGCATCATCATAATGAGCTCAAAGTGACCAAGTGTCTGGTCACGGGATCATGCATTACGGTACGAGTAAAGTGACTTGCCGGTAACGAGATTGCACGAGGTATTGGGATACCGACGATCGAATCTCGGGCAAGTAACGTACCAATTGACAAAGGGAATTGTATACGGGGTTGCTTGAATCCTCAACATCGTGGTTCATCCGATGAGATCATCGAGGAGCATGTGGGAGCCAACATGGGTATCCAGATCCTGATGTTGGTTATTGACCGGAGAGCCATCTCGGCCATGTCTACATGTCTCCCGAACCCGTAGGGTCTACACACTTAAGGTTCGGTGACGCTAGGGTTGTAGAGATATGAATATGCAGTAACCCGAAAGTTGTTCGGAGTCCCGGATGAGATCCCGGACATCACAAGAAGTTCCGGAATGGTCCAGAGGTGAAGAATTATATATAGGAAGTGCAGTTTCGGCCATCGGGAGAGTTTCGGGGTCACCGGTATTGTACCGGGACCACCGGAAGGGTCCCGGGGGTCCATCGGGTGGGGCCACCCATCCCGGAGGGCCCCATGGGCCAAATTGGGGAGGGGAACCAGCCCATAGTGGGCTGGTGCGCCCCCCTTGGCCCACCCCATGCGCCTAGGGTTGGGAACCCTAGGGTGGGGGGCGCCCCACTTGCCTTGGGGGCTACTCCACCCTTGGCCGCCGCCCCCCCTAGGAGATCCCATCTCCTAGGGCCGGCGCCCCCCCTAGGGGAGCCTATATAAAGGGGGGGGGAGGGAGGGGCAGCCGCACCCTTGAGTCTTGGCGCCTCCCTCTCCCTTGCTACACCTCTCCTCCTCGCGTAGTAGAACGGCGAAGCCCTGCTGCTGTGACCCCTGCATCCACCACCACGCCGTCGTGCTGCTGGATCTTCATCAACCTCTCCTCCCCCCTTGCCGGATCAAGAAGGAGGAGACGTCACACTGACCGTACGTGTGTTGAACACGGAGGTGCCGTCCGTTCGGCGCTAGGATCTCCGGTGATTTGGATCACGTCGAGTATGACTTCCTCATCCCCGTTCTTTGAATGCTTCCGCGCGTGATCTACAAAGGTATGTAGATGCAATCCGATCACTCGTTGCTAGATGAACTCATAGATGGATCTTGGTGAAACCGTAGGAAATTTTTTGTTTTCTACAACGTTCCCCAACACCCATGGCCTTCTGGAAGGAGTCCCAGAACTTAGAAGTGAAGATGCTTCCACGATCTGAAGATATCAACTGCGGAATGCCATGCAAGGAGACAATCCTGGAGGTGTATAGCTCTGCTAATTGAGCCGCTGTGATAGATTCTTTGATAGGAAGAAAATGAGCCACTTTTGTAAGCTTGTCGATGACAACAAAGATAGCATCATTTCCACGCTTGGAGTTGGGAAATCCAGTCATGAAGTCCATCTCGATATGATCAAACTTCCATTCTGGAATGGCAAGAGGTTGGAGGAGACCGGCTGGCCGTTGGTGTTCTGCTTTCACCCTTCTGCAGACATCACATTCATTCACGAACTGAGCAATTTCTCGCTTCATTCGAGTCCACCAACACGACTGCTTGAGGTCATGGTACATCTTTGTACTTCCAGGATGAATGGATAGAAGGGAATTGTGCGCCTCATTCATAATGACTTTCCTTAGATTGACTTTAGGAACCACAATTCGATCTTCAAAGAAAAGAGTATCTTTGTCATCAAGGCGATAGCACTTGTACTTGGGTTTGCTCTTGGCAATCCCATTTTTCACCTTCTTCACCATGGCATCAAGAAGTTGTGCCTCACGAATTTGATCTTCCAAAGTAGGAGAGACTTTGAGGTTGGCAAGAAAGCCTTGAGGAACAACTTGGAGATTCAGTTTGCGGAAAGCTTCACAAAGGTCTGGTTGGAAGGGCTTGAGAATTAAGCTGTTGCAGTAAGCCTTCCTGCTCAAAGCATCTGCAATGACATTGGCCTTGCCTAGAGTATATTCAATACTCAGATTGTATTCTTGAATAATTGCAACCCAACGAGTCTGCCTGAGGTTGAGGTTGGGCTGAGTGAAGATGTACTTGAGGCTCTTATGACCAGTGAAGATGTCCACTTTCCTTCCCAACAAGAGATGTCTCCATGTTAATAGAGCATGGAAAACTGCCGCCAACTCGAGGTCATGAGTGGGGTAGTTTTTTTCGTTGGGCTTCAACTGACGAGAGGTATAAGCCACAACTTTCTTCTCTTGCATTAACACAGCACCGAGACCTTGCAGGGAGGCCTCACAGAAAACTTCAAATGGTTTGGATTCATCAGGAGGAGTCAAGACAGGAGCTGTGACTAACTTCTCTTTTAGGGTGTTGAAAGCGATGTCACATTCAGGCATCCAGAAATACTTGACATGCTTCTGGAGGAGGTTGGAAAGAGGCTTTGCAATCTTAGAGAAATTGTCAACGAATCTTCGACAATAGCTTGCAAGCCCAATAAAATTGCAGAGCTGCTTCACATTCTGAGGCGGTTCCCAATTCACAATTGCAGACACCTTCTTAGGATTAACAGTGATTCCTTTGGCGGAGATGATATGGCCAAGGTAGAGAACCTCATCAAGCCAGAACTCACACTTTGAAAACTTTGCATAGAATTGATGCTCTCTGAGTTTGTCGAGTACCAATCCCAAATGCTTGGCATGATCCTCCTTGTTCTTGGAAAAGACCAAGATGTCATCGAGATACACCAAGACGAAATCATTCGTGTAAGGGTTGAAGACGAAGTTCATCATGCGAGAGAACGTTGGAGGAGCATTGACAAGGCCGAAAGACATGACAGTATATTCATAAGAACCATAACTTGTTCTGAATGCTGTCTTGGGGATATCTTGTTCACGAATGCGAATCTAATGATAACCCATACGGAGGTCAAGCTTGGAGAAAACTTGAGCACCCTTAAGTTGCTCGAAAAGCTCATTGATGTTGGGAAGTGGGTACTTGTTCTTTATTGTTTTCTTGTTCAATGGACGGTAGTCAACGCAGAGTCGTTCCGCTCCATCCTTCTTCTTGACAAAAAGAACACCACAACCCCATGGAGATGAACTCGGTCTGATCAGACCCATACGCTCTTGTTCATCGAGTTGTTTCTTCAACTCCCTCAACTCTTCTGGTCTAAGCTTGTAAGGACGTTTGCAAACAGGTTCCGTGCCAGGCTCAAGCTCGATGACGAATTCAACTGGCCGGTGAGGAGGCATTCCTAGAAGCTCTTCTGGAAAGACGTCTTAATATTCACAAACGACTGGAATCTGAGAGATGACATTCAACTCACCATTCTATTGAGAGAAAACAGTCGAATGGTATCATCATGAGTGGAATAGATGATCACATCCTCAGACGAGTGTGTCAATTGAATCTGCCTGGCAGCACAATCAAGCTGAGCCTTGTGCTTAGAAAGCCAGTCCATGCCGAGAATTAGATCAATATCTGAGTCGCCAAGAACAATTGGAGAGGACAGAAATTTATAGTCACCCATCTTGATAGAAACATCCGGAACCATGGAGTTAGCGTTCATGCGTTTACCCAGTGAGACAACTGCTAACGGACGAGGCAAAACTTGGAAAGCCAACTCATGCTTTGATGCAAATGGTCTTGAGATGAAACTAAGCGATGCACCAGTGTCAAGAAGAACTTTTGCAGGAAAATCATTAACAGGAAGGTTACCCATGATCACTTCTGAAGAGTCCTCTGCCTGAGCTGCGTTCATCATGTTGACCTTTGCAAACTTGGAATTATGCTTGACCACTGCATCGCTGGCAGATCTCACAGGAGGAGGAGGCGGAAGGCGCCTCTGGTTGAAGCACTTGTTCGCATAGTGCCCTTTTTGCTGACACTTGTTGCAAGTAACCTCTCAGAGCAGACGGTGATAAGGAGCACTTGACCTTGGAGTATGAGACACGAGCCCGGCGTCTGTGGCCTCGACACAGTTGCCGAAGGACTTCGGCTGGTTTGCGAGGAACTGATTGAGGGTAGCAAACTGAGGCTGATTGTTTCCTTGGCCTTGATTTCCTTCGCTGCCTTGCCCTTGGTTGCGCTCTTGCAAGAGTTGCAAAAGCATCCGAGTGTTGGCATTGGTGGCTGCCATGATAGCTTGCCATGCCTCCGGAGGTGGAGGTGGTGGTGGAGGGTTCAGATTCTGACGCATTGGAGGAGCCATCCTGAAGAGGTTGACATCCGTTAGCATCTTGAAAAAACATATATTTAAGCTGAATCAATGGATCGAAATTGCAACATATAGCCTTAACATTCGAAACAAGAATGAACGGATGAATTCCAAAGGAAATCATCACACTTCCATAAAGTTGAGAAGCCACTTAGATGAAGGTAAATGAAATAAAGCAACAAGGTACGAATATGAACAAATAAGTGGTAAGGATTACCCAATCACAAACCAAATATCTGCGGGAAGAAATACTAGAGCTACATGAATTCCCACCTATGAAACTCCCAAAAACTTTCTGGTTATGCAATCAGGTGTTGGGGATACAGGGGAAGCATAATATCTCACCCAAAAATAGCAAATCCTACATCCAGCTGTATCCATCCTTCAACACATAACCAAGAAACCTTCGGAAATCATTTACCTCAACCTTCAAAAAGCATCCGTTATACGAGTTATGGCAATACTCCCGAACTCCTGCCCCAGTACTGGGTGGCGTCGAGGTTATCTCACCAACAACTGCATAAAAGAGATTTTCGATGTCGGCGAACTCAGGTATACCAGAACTGCAACGATAAAATTGTGACGACAACACCCCGGAGCTCAACTCCCCGGGACACTGCCACAACCCCTAAATGTCAGGAGGCACCAAGAACAATGTTCTCGTCACAAAACCATCGGAACGATTCCAAGATACCCGCGTGATCCAATTTTTTTCATGAAATTTGAGGAGAGAAGAGTCAAAACTCTACGCCAGGAGGCCTCACCAGAGCGATGAAGGGACTGAGGAGTAAAAAGAATCCTACTCTCCGATATATATAATCCTAAGACTCAAAACATTTTGTTCTAGACTCAACAACGTCAGCGATTCGATCAAGCAGGGGGCTCCTAAGTCGGGGAAGGCTCTGATTACCAACTTGTAACACCCACGATGCAACTATATCTCCCACATGTCGGGGCACGACTTAGAGGCATAACGCATGGTAGGCATGTCGCAAGAGGGGTAATCTTTACACATCCCATCTACTGAATAAGAAAGGGATAAAGAGTCGTCTTACAATCGCCACTTCACACAAATACATAAATATATCATACATCATCCAGAATACAATCAAGGTCCGACTACGGAACCAAAATAAAGAAAGACAACCCCAAGTGTAGATCCCCGATCGCCCCAACTGGGCTCCTCTACTGATCATCCGGAAAAGAAACATAGTAACGACCCGAATCCTCGTCAAACTCCCACTTGAGTTCGGTAGCGTCCCCTGCACTGGCATCATCGGCACCTGCATCTGTTTTGGAAGTATCTGTGAGTCACGAGGACTCAGCAATCTCACACCCGCGAGATCAAGACTATCAAAGCTTAAAGGTGGGAAAGGGGTAGTGAGGTGGATTTGCAGCAAGCACTAGCGTATATGGTGACTAACTTACGCATAAGAGAGCGAGAAGAGAAGCAAAGCACGGTCGAGAAGCTAAAAGTGATCAAGAAGTGATCTTGAAGCTACTTACGTTCAAGCATAACACAAGACCGTGTTCTCTTCCCAGACTCTGCCAAAAAGAGACCATCACGGCTACACATGCGGTTGATTCATTTTAATTAAGTTAAGTGTCAAATTCTCTACAACCAGATATTAACAAATTCCCATATGCCCATAACCGCGGGCACGACTTTCGAAAGTTCAAAACCCTGCAGGGGTGTCCCAAGTTAGCCTATCACAAGCTCTCATGGTCAACGAAGGATATTCCTTCTCCCAGGAAGACCCGACCAGACTCGGAATCCCGGTTACAAGACATTTCGACAATGGTAAAACAAGACCAGCAAAGCCGCCCGAATGTGCCGACAAATCACGATAGGAGCTGCACATATCTCGTTCTCAGGGCACATCGGATTGTCCAAGATTCCGGTAGGCCAACCCAGAGTTGCCCTCGGTGGCCACCGGCGGCTGACAGGTTGGACCAACACTCAGAGGAGCACTAGCCCAGGGATTTAAAATAAAGATGACCCTTGAGTCTGCGGAACCCAAGGGAAAAAGGCTTAGGTGGCAAATGGTAAAACCAAGGTTGGGCCTTGCTGGAGGAGTTTTATTCAAGGCAAACTGTCAAGGGGTTCCCATAACACCCAACCGCGTAAGGAATGCAAAATCAAGGAACATTACACCGGTATGACGGAAACTAGGGCGGCAAGAGTGGAACAAAACACCAGGCATAAGGCCGAGCCTTCCACCCTTTACCAATTATATAGATGCATTAAAGTAAACAAAATATAATAATGATATCCCAACAATATCCATGTTCCAACATGGAACAAACTTCAACTTCACCTGCAACTAGCAACGCTATAAGAGGGGCTGAGCAAAGCGGTAACATAGCCAAACAACGGTCTGCTAGGAAAGGTGGGTTAGAGGCTTGTCATGGCAATATGGGAGGCATGATATAGCAAGTGTTAGGAATCATGGCATAGCAATAGAGCGAACAACTAGCAAGCAAAGATAGAAGTGATTTCGAGGGTATGGTCATCTTGCCTGCAATGTTCCCAGAGTTGACGAAAGCTTGATCCTCGTAAGCATACTCAACAGGCTCCTCGATCATGTACTCGTCTCCCGGCTCTATCCAAGGAAAGAACACAAGCAAAGGACCAACAATCAATCATGGTGCAATGCACAATCAACATGATGCAAAGCATGGCATGATATGCGAGATGTGATATGCAATGTATATGTGTGCTCCGGAAGGAAAAGGATGAACAAGGCATCAACTTGGCAAACCAAGTGTGCCGTTGGAAAGATGAGATGATTTCGGTCGAAATCGATATAAAGATCACCGGAATCGAATGCACGGTTTGCAAATGTCAAGCAAAATAAGAATGGCACAATTCTGCGATTAACAACACAATGCCACCTAGAATGCAACAAGAAACTAAGCTATTGCACTCCAACATAACAACAAAGCACATGGTAGTGATCTACTCAAGATGCTTGACAAAACATGAACACTGAGCTACGGCTAAATCACACCAGAGCAGGTTCAAACAAGCATGGAAAAAGTGCAAAAGATATCAGCTTCAGAAACAGTGAAAAAACTAACATGCCAGGAATAACATCAGGAAGCAATGTTTAGAGCAATCAAACAAGATGCTACATGAACTTATCATAGCAATACAGGGCATGGCATGAATCTACTAATTGCATAGAACAAAAGTTCCTTACTGAACATGAGCCAAAAAGGCACAAAAGATATGATGGCACCCATGTAAACATAGCAAGTTTTATTAACACTTTCAGACTTAGCAGAAAACAGAGCATGGCATACACAGAATTATGAAGGCATCTTTGCGAGCTCAATTCACTCATCACAAAGCCTTGCATGACAAACTAAGCATGGCATCAGCAAGAAGACATGTTCATGAAGTAACCATGGCAAGAGCAAGTTCATAGCATGCATGGATCAACCACAACAACCATGGCAAAATTGATTAACATGTAAACAATCTGCCAGGAACATTTTATAGCAAAAGTAGAGCAAGATTAAGACATGCTAGTGCACTCCATAATTGCAAACAGGGCCACAGATGGGTAGAGCATAACCATATGTCTAAAACACCCTTACTGAAGATACTCAAAACAAGCATGGATCTCACTGTATCATCATGTTTACATGGCATAAAAATAACAACATAACAAGGACTTAGCAAAATCCTAAGTCCTTGAAATCATCAATATCACGAAGACTACTTTGCATGCTTGCGCTACTCACCACATAGATCACAAAAATACATGGCAAGCACCCCTGTAAAGATGGCATGGCATAGTTCAAAACACATGTAGAGCGCATGCCCATAAGATGCACACATCAAATGTGGCAAAAAATGACAAAACCTCATAAACTGCTAAGTGACAGGAGCAAACATTTTATAGCACTCTTGCATCAAACATTTGGGCATCAAGATGGACTCAAGCAAGCATGCTACAATGGAATGAAATGAAGCGCATCTCCCAATGAACATTTTGATATATCATGCGCAGGAAACAGAGCTACGGTCACAGAGTTATGATGCAATGAACAGGGCCTGAAAAAGTGAGGGGAAAAAGGACTTGGAGAAAATCTCACCCCGTGAGATCTAGGGTTTGGCCTGGCACGTGGATCGAGGATGGTTGGAGGGCTCACCGGAGTTGGAAGACGACGTCGCTGGGGCGGAGAAGAGCTCGCCGGAGCTCATGGGAGTCCGGACCCGGCCGGATCTGGCGCGGTGGAGGCGAGGGTGAGGCCGGACGGTGGTGCACGACGCGGCTGCGGCGAAGGACGTGCGGTAGGGCGACGGCACCGGCGACTGGTGGCGAAGGCGGCGAGCGTTGCGACGCAGCAGGGCGGTGGCGCGGCGTGTGGGGCGGCGAGGATCTCGGGCGGCGGCGCGGGGCGCGGCCCGGGACGTGCCAGCCTCGGGCCCCAACGGGCCTGGCGGCGGGGAGGAGAGAGAGGAGGCGCGGGGGACACGTGGCAGCGGCGGATTGGTTGGAGGGAGGCGGCGGACACGTCCGACAGCGGCGGTGGACACGTTCGGCGTCGTGAGGAGGAAGAAGCTAGGGTTAGACCCGAATTTTCAGAGGAGTGCACATATTTATAGGTAGGAGGAGGTAGGAGTGTCCAAATGGGGTGTAGTTTTCGCCCACGCGATCGTGATCCGACGGCGGAGGACATGGGAGTGGTTTGGAAGGGTTATTGGGCCATTTTGGAGGGGTGTTGGGGTGCAACACACACGAGGCCTTTTTGGTTCCCCGGTTAACCGTTGGAGTATCAAATGGACCCCAAATGGCATGAAATTTGACAGGCGGTCTACCGGTGGTGTACCAAGGCCGCTTGGCAAATCTCGGTCCATTCCGAGGATGTTTAACACCCACTCATGAAAAGAGACAAAAGAGGTACGCCGGTGCACATAGGAGTGTCGGATTGCAAAACGGACAACGGGGAAAATGCTCAGATGCATGAGACGAACACGTATGCAAATGCGATGCACATGATGACATGATATGAAATGCATGAAATGAACAAAAAGCAAAACGAAGACAAAACCCAACCACAAAGGGAAATCTCATAACTTAAAGTCGAAATGGCAAGAGTTGGAGTACAAATATGGCAAGTTACATCTGGGTGTTACAACATCCATGGAGGGGAGTTCTGTGAAGGATCTGTGGATGGTGGTGAGAAGGCCATCTATTCTGATAGTGAGTCGTCCACAGGCGAGACGGATTCATTGTATCAACTACCAGATGGTGGGCTTGGGGGCTATTCCGATGGCAGCAGTATTCCGGACCCCTTTGAGCCGCCAAACAGAGCAGGGGTCTTCGTGACTGGTACACAGCCCGTACAAAACTCGACAGCTGCGGCAGCAATAACCTCTAGGACGGCCGCGACCGGGTCAGGAGACCCTACGCGTGCGCCGGCTCAGGTGTCGATGGATCTTATGGATAAAATGATGGCCCTGTTGACCGTCGTGGTTGAACCGGCAGACAAGGCTCAGCATGATGCGGAGGTGGCACGGCTGCGTGAGGAGATAGCTCAAGCCAAGGAAAACTTGGCGGCGGAGGACGTCCAGATGGCTGCAGAACGGGCGGCTTTGGACGCCCAGGCTCAACAGCTTCAATCAGAGGCTTTTCAGATTTCAATGAATCTAAACGCGTCAAACGAGGTCATGAGGAGAAGGCACCAGAAGACTCAATCACGTCTGCCCCTGACTTATGATCCTAGGAATCTCTTCGACACACTCGGGGCGGGTCCCTGTAACCCGCCAGAGGCCAACCAGATTACAACACCTGGGGTTGGGGCGCCGGGTCAGCCACGAGCTATGGACCCCCCTCGGGTGAATACGGCCCCGCCTCGTCATACACCAACGCCGCCGGGTCATTTTTCTAACCCTTTGGAGAATATGATTGTTGCATCAGCATGTCTGGCGGCTCTCCCAATGGAAGGCGATTCTCCGACGGCGATCGAAACACGAAGGGTCAGAGATCTTCTTCAGACCACCCTGGCGCAGAAGGAGTCATACTCTTATAGTCGAGACAGGATCCATTCAACCCCTCGCCCAAGCCGGAGCCCAAGCTATAGCAGGCATATGGATTCAGCAGCCATGTCAAGCAATGCTCAGCGCCGTAACCAGCCACGCAGGTATGACCTGGCGCATGATGGAGCTCTTAACTTGGTGGACCAGGAGAGGATCCGCCAAGAGGCTGAGCAGGTGGTTCAATAGGCAGCAGAGCAGGCGGCTCACCAGGATTTTCCGGTTTATCCAACGGCCTCTGTTGAAGCAGGCGTGGCCACAAGAATGGAAGGTGTCCCTTGCTTGGTGCCGGCTCTACGTAATGAGCATTTACCAAAGGATTTCAAGGGGCCTCGGAAGGTGCCTAATTACACAACTGACTTACAACCCGGGGCATGGATTGAAAGTTATGAGATGGCCATGGAGTTGCTGGAGGTCAGTGACACAACAATGGCTAAGTACTTCACCATGATGTTGGATGGAACAGCTCGCACTTGGTTGAAGGGGTTGCCACCCAATTCCATCGGCTCATGGGCCGAGTTAAAGGCCCAGTTTATTCAGAACTTCAAGGACACATGCAAGCAACCCATGTCGATTATGGATTTGACTAACTGCAAGCAAGAGGATGAAGGAAATAATACATTCATCTGATAAGATGGATGCCGGCTCCGCGGTCTTAATGTTGGAGAAAAATTGCCGTTTTGAACCTCTGAAACAGAAGCTGGGGCGGCTCAAACGTGATTGCAATGACATGAGCCAACTGATGGCGGCTCTGGTTAAATACGCCAATTCTGATAGTACCAAGGATCCCGTGTCTGACGAAGAGAAGACAGGGAAGGGAAAGAAGAACGGCAATGGCAAAGGTCATCAGCAGAACCCGGCAAATCAAGGAGGTAATAATAAACGTAAGGCCGACGGTAGTCTGGAATTTGTAGCTAACACCAACGCACAGGGCAACAATCAACGGCGTAAGGGGAGGCCACCTCCTCGGTCAGGCGGGTCAGGTCCCACCCTCGAGCAGTTGTTAAACGAACCCTGTCCAAGACACGACACCCGTGAGAAGCTTTCAAGAATTCTAAAATGTTCGACGATAATCATGGGCCTGGCAATGGCTCAGGCGGTGGCGGCTTTCATGGCCCGGGCGGCGGCTCAGGCGGCGGCGGTTTTCATGGCCAGGGCCCTCAGGGGAATCAAGGCGGCTATAATCAGCAATCCGGCCAAGGTAGTCAGCAGCAGCAGCAATCCGGGTTTCAGAGTAACCCAAAGCAGCTAAACAGTGGGCAATACCACGTGTTCACCACCAGTTTATGCAAAAGGGAATAGTAACTTCATAAGAGAGTTGTGAATGCGGTTGAACCGGCGGTTCCATGTTATTTGAGATGGTCTGAGTAGCCTATTGTGTGGAGTAGGGAAGATCACCCTCCCTGGGTCGATAATCCGGGTCACCTGGCTTTGGTGGTGGCCCCTCAGGTTGGTGGATACAAATTCACTAAGGTACTCATGGATGGAGGCAGTAGTATCAATATTCTCTATTATGAGACATTCCGTCGCATGGGGTTGACTGAAAAAAGTCTTAAGACATCCAACACCATTTTCCATGGAGTAGTGCCTGGTAAGTCGGCATATCCGGTTGGTAAGATTGAGCTGGAAGTAGCCTTTGGAGATGAGCATTCTAGGGTGGAGAAGTTAACTTTTGAAGTGGTCAAAATGAAAAGCCCGTATCACGCCCTATTTGGACGGTCGGCTTATGCAAAATTCATGGCACGACCGTGTTATGTTTATCTAGAGCTCAAGATGCCGGGTTATAAGGGCACTATCACAGTGCATGGAAGCTGAAATATAGCCTTGGAATGTGAATAAGGTGATGCTGCTTACGCCGGATCTGTTTGTGCAACAGAAGAATTGAAGTTTTACAAGGATAATGTTGACCCAGCGTACATGATGTCTTTGAAGAAGCCAACTACTGAGCATGAGCCGGCATTGAAATTCAAGTCAACTGACGATACCAAGATGATTGATTTTGTGCCTGGTGACTCATCCAAACAATTTATTATCAATGTTAACTTGGATCCCAAATAGGAAAGCACGCTCATCGAGTTCATCCATGAGAACCGGGACATCTTTGCATGGAAACCTTCTGACATGCCAGGTGTACCGAGAGAACTCGCTGAGCACACTCTCAATATTGATCCCAAGTTTAAGCCGGTTAGGTAGTTTCTTCGGCGGTACAACGAGGAAAGGCGCAAGGCTATTGGAGAAGAGGTGGCCCGGATCTTGGTGGCCGGGTTTATTGTTGAAGTTTTTCACCCAGAGTGGTTGGCTAACCCGGTGCTTGTGCTAAAAGAGAACGACACTTGGCGTATGTGTGTGGATTACACAGATTTAAACAAAGCTTGTCCGGCTGATCCTTTTGCTCTCCCTCGTATTGATCAAATCATTGATGCTACGGTGGGTTGTGAGCGTTTGAGCTTTTTGGATACTTATTCTGCTATTATCAGATCAAAATGGCAGTTAAGGACCAGGAGAAGACGACTTTCATTACTCCGTTTGGAGCCTTCTGCTATGTGTCTATGTTTGCCTCATCCAAAGAAGTTGTGCACAACAACTACCGGCCGCCACATTCTCTGCTTCGGTGGACGAGAGAGACACACAACTTTGTTTCTTGGAAGACCAACTCACCAAAGAGCAACCAAGAAATTGGCACCCTACGGAAGTGGACTTCCCATCCACTTTGTCTCCCGCCCAATCGGAGTCCGAATATTCTACAAGCTTGAAGTTTGCTCCTCTTGGGTACCATAAGCCAAAGTTTGGGGTATGAGCCAAATATCGAAAGATTTGCTTGACTGCCACAAAGTGGCTTTCCTTAGGTGCGGCTTGAAACCGTGAACAAATTCCCAAACTCAACATGATAGCCAGTCTAGATGCACAAAGGTAAAGCAAGGAGCCAATCATGGAGCGATATACCTTTTGATCCACCGCTTTACCATTGGGATCAATGTCAAGTTGGCACTTGGTGAGCATGGGAGTGGAAGATGGCTTGACATCACTTAGCTTGAATCTCTTGAGCATGTCTTGAGTGTATTTGGCTTTGTTGATGAAGGTTCCTTCTCTTCTTTGTTTGACTTCGAAGCTAAGGAAGAACTTCAACTCCCCCATCGAAGACATCTTGAACTTAGAGGTTATGAGAGCGGCAAATTCCTCATTGAAAGCTTTGTTAGGGGAACCAAATATAATATCATCAACATATAGTTGGCACACAAACAACTCCCCTTTGACCTTCTTAGTAAAAAGAGTGGGGTCGATCAGCCCAACTTCAAATCCACGGTCTTTTAACAACTCGGTAAGGTGGTCATACCACGCACGTGGGGCTTGTTTAAGGCCATAGAGTGCCATATCGAGTTGATACACATGATCGGGAAAGTAGGGATCCTCGAACCCGGGGGGCTGCTTGACGTATACCAACTCATTAATAGGACCATTAAGAAAAGCACTTTTAACATCCATTTGTTGCAATTTAAAGTTGTGATGAGAAGCATAAGCAATCAACAAACGAATGGATTCAGGGCGAGCAACGGGAGCAAAGGTTTCACCGTAGTCGATACCCTCGACTTGGGAGTAGCCTTGTGCCACCAATCTCGCCTTGTTGCGAACGATGGTCACATGAGCATCTTGCTTGTTCTTAAATATCCACTTGGTTCTAATGACATTGTGGTTCCCCGTTGGCCTTGGCACCAATCTCCACACCTTGTTGTACTCAAAGTTGTTGAGTTCTTCATGCATGGCATTAAGCCAATCCGGATCTTTGAGCGCCGCATATACCTTTTGGGGTTCAACACAAGAGACAAATGCGTGATGTTCACAATAGTTTGCCAATTATCTATGAGTTCTTACCCCCTTTTGAATGCTTCCAAGCACATTCTTCATGAGATGCCCTTGGTGGAGAGCTTGGAAGCAATCTTGGCGGCACGACGCTCCAATTCCTCCTCTGGGGTGAGTCGAGGAGCGGTCACTTGATCATCTTGAGCGCCGTCTTGAGCTTGTTCTTGATCTCGAGGAAGCTCTTGATCTTGAACTTGCTCAAAGGAGATAACTTGACCTTGGGCATCACTTGATGTTTCAACACCATCTTGAGATTGACCTTGCCCTTGGTATTGTTCTTGAGGTTGAGGGCCTTCACTTTGTTCTTCGGAAGCGTGTGGGCCTTGGGTTGGTGATGGCTCCACTTGAGTGGAGCATTGTCCTTCTCCTTCGGCCACAAGGGGTTCCTCAATGGGTAGGATAAAACCAACACCCATTCTTCTTATGGCTTGAGGAGGAATTTCATCACCTACATCACAAGTGCCACTTTGCTCCACTTGGGAGCCGTTATTCTCATCAAACTCCATGTTACACGTCTCCTCAATAAGCCCCATGGACTTATTGAGGACATGGTAAGCATGAGAGTTTGTAGCATAACCAACAAATATGCCCTCATAAGCTCTGGTCTCAAATTTAGACAAACAAACACCTTTCTTCAGAATGAAACACTTACACCCGGACACCCGAAAGTACTTGAGGTTGGGCTTGTTACCGGTGAGTATCTCATATGGAGTCTTGTTCAAGCCTTTGCGGAGATAGAGCCGATTTGATGCATGATACGCGGTGTTGATGGCTTCGGCCCAAAAGTTGTATGGAGACTTGAAATCCGCCATCATGGTCCTTGCCGCATCCATCAACGTCCGATTCTTCCTCTCCGCTACACCATTTTGTTGAGGGGTGTATGGTGCGTAATATTGATGCTTGATCCCCTCATCACTAAGAAACTCATCCAAGGTGTAGTTCTTGAACTCGGTGCCGTTGTCACTTCTTATAGTCAAGATCTTTGCATTGTGTTGACATTGGGCTTCATTTGCAAAGTCAATGACATTTTGTTGGGTCTCGCTCTTCCTCTTGAATAAATATACCCAAGTGTATCTTGAATAATCATCCACAATCACGAAGCAATACTTTGTACCCCCAAGACTATCAAATGATGTAGGCCCAGAGATATCCATATGAAGGAGCTCCAAAGGCCTCTTCGAGTAGATGATAGTCGTGGGAGGGTGAGCCTTCTCATGTAGCTTTCCTTCGATGCAAGCACTGCAAGCACGATCTTTAGCAAAACTAACATTTGTTAGTCCATGGACATGGCCCCCCTTGAGAAGACTTTGCAAAGATCTCATATTGACATGGGCTAGACGGCGATGCCAAAGCCATCCCACATCAACTTTAGCCATTAGGCATGTTGCGGTCTTAGTGGGTCGCTCCTAAAAGTTAATCACATAGAGACCATTCTCGACATGCCCAACAAAGGCTACTTTAAGAGTCTTGCTCCACAAGAGGGCCACAGTATCAATATCAAAGAAAGTGGCAAAGCCCGTGAGTGCAAGTTGACGAAAGGAAAGTAAATTGTATGCAAGGGACTCAACAAGCATGACCTTCTCGATCGTGAGATCATGAGAAATGACAACCTTTCCAAGCCCCAATACCTTGGAGGACGAGGCATCACCCCACTCGACATTGGTGGGCATAGATGGAATCTTGTGAACATCCACCACCAAGTCCTTCATTCTGGTCATATGATTAGTGGCTCCACTATCGAGCAACCATGATCCCCCACCGGAAGCAAACACCTACAAGAGATCAATGCTTGGTTTTAGGTATCCATTTAGTAATGGGTCCTTTGATGTTAGTAATGAGGGTCTTAGGAACCCAAATAGACCATTCAATTTACTCATAAGGAGAGCCAACAAATTTTGCATAAACATATCCATCACTAGCACGGCACAACACATAAGAAGGGTTAAAGTCACCGGCTTGGTTGGGAAGGGAAGTGTTGCCCTTCTTGGCATAACCACCCTTCTCGGTGTTCTTCTTCTTCTCCTTAGTAGCACCCTCTCCCTCCTTCACAAAGGTTTGCTTGAGAGGGGGAGGTCGTTTGGGAAAGACTTGGCTTTGTCCTTTCGGATGAGCTTGCCACCATTATCTTCCCTCTTCTCATACGGGCACTCCGCAACAAAATGGCTCACATTGCCACAATTATAGCAAGTCCTCACACGTTGCTTTCCCCTTGTGCCACTTGAGTTGTTCTTGTTGAAGTTGGGCCTTGAGTTTTTCTTTCTCCAAAATTGCCTTGAAGGAAGAGCCATGTGTTCATGATAGGCATACTTTGTATCTTCGGGGTTGTTCTCCTCCTCTTCTTCTTCGTCCTCTTCTTCCACACTAACCTTGGCCTTTAATGCATGGTTGGGATTCTTTGCTCTTTGAGAACGTAGCACCGCATTGTCGGCGGTCTTGTCCAAGATGCTCATGGCCACAAACTCATCCAACACTTCACTTGAGGACAAAGTGTGGAAGTCCGGCCTTTGACAAATGACGGAGGACATGGCCTTGTGGTAAGGCATCATTGCCTTGAGGAATTTGCGCTTGATCCAATTGTCATCCGTGTCCTTGCTCCCATGATCTCGGAGTGAGATCGCGAGTTTGGTTACTCTCCGATAAAGCTCACAAGGTTCTTCATCTTATTTCATTGCAAACTCATCGGCTTCATCTTACACTACTTCATAGTTGGAGCGTTGAATTCTTGCGCTTCCCCGATAGAGGGAGACAACACAAAGCCATGCATCTTTGGCCAAGGCGAAGGGCCGAAGATGAGGGAGATCTTCAGGTGGAATTGCATCTTGGATGATGAAGAGAGCATTCTCATTGAATTGATTATCCGCGGCTTCTCTAGGGGTGAAGTTGCTTGGGTCATGCGGATAGAAACCTTCTTCAATGATTCTCCAAATATTAGTATTCACATGATTTAAATGACACTTAAAGCGATAAACCCAAGAATCAAAGTCCTCATTTTTCACAATCTTAGGGGGGAACGGCATGATTCAAATGAGTAGAGGGAATCGGTCCACCATAAACAAGTGGAGGTTCCACATGGGCAAAGATGCCGGTGCCATTCTTACCACTAGAAGAAGGAGCTTTTTCACTAGTAGCATCCCCCTTGTTGGAGTTAGCATCCATCACCTTGTTAGTGGGATCATCCACTTTCAACGGTGCGGTGGATAGTTTAAGCCCTTCAATGAATTTATTAAACATGCTTTCAACTTCGGTCGTCATGGAGGTTTTCAATGTATCCAAGGCCACATTGAATTCCTCATGAGAGACCGAGGTTCCCCCATCGTCCGTAGACGAGACCGGATTCGCACCGGAGTGCTCCTCCACACCGTCTATGACCTCAACCATACTCTTCAGACGACAAAGTCCTTAAAAAGATACGAGGCTCTAATACCAATTGAAAGGATCAATATAGTTGACTAGAGGGGGGGGTGAATAGGCAACTAACAATTTTTAGCCTTTTCTTTATCAATCTAAAGTTTGCATCAAAGTAGGTTGTCTAGATATGCAACTAGGTGAGCAACCTATATGATGCAACAACAACAAGCACACAAGCAAGCAAGAGATGCAACGCAATATAAGCTTGCACAAGTAAAGGTACGAAATAATCAAGAGTGGAGCTAGTGAAGACGAGGATGTGTTACCGAAGTTCCTTCCCTTTGAGGGGAAGTACGTCTCTGTTGGAGCAGTGTGGAGGCACAATGCTCCCTAAGAAGCCACTAGGGCCGCCGTATTCTCCTCACGCCCTCACACAATGCGAGAAGCCATGATTCCACTATTGGTGCCCTTGGAGGCGGCAACCGAACCTTTACAAACAAGGTTGGGGCAATCTCCACAACTTAATTAGAGGCTCCCAACGACACCACGAAGCTTCACCACAATGGACTATGGCTCCATGGTGACCTCAACCGTCTAGGGTGCTCAAACACCCAAGAGTAACAAGATCCACTAGGGATTAGTGGGGAAATCAAATTTCTCTTGGTGGAAGTGTAGATCGGGGCCTTCTCAACCAATCCCGAGCAAATCAACAAGTTTGATTGGCTAGGGAGAGAGATCGGGCGAAAATGGAGCTTGGAGCAATAATGGAGCCTTGGGGGGAAGAGGTAAGTCCACTTTGGAGAAGAAGACCCCCTTTTAAAGAGGGGGAACAATCCAACCGTTACCCCCCAAAATAGCCCCGTAGAGGGCGGTACTACCGCAGGGGGCAGCGGTACTACCGTTGGGACCAGCGGTACTACCGCTCCCCCTCGCGGTACTGCCGTGCAGTCTGGGAGGGCTAGCGTATGAGCAAGAGTCAGACCCAATGCGGTACTGCCATGGTGGTAGGGCGGTACTACCGTTCACGAGGGGTACTACCGCTTCTACTGCCGCTGCTTAGTGCTGCACAATCCGACATGAGAGGCGACCCTCTCGAGTCGACACGGTAGGAGCCCGGTACCGTAGCGATACTACGGCTGAGGACCCACAGGCGGTACTACCGCTGGGCACCGCGGTACTACCGCTGGGACCAAATCATACTCATAAAAAGGGAAAGAAACCTCCATCGAAGCGGGAAGGCTCAGAGGGTGTGAAAAGGATGTGTACGTGTTGATTCCACCCTGGCCTCACCAAAGCGGACACCCTCTTGATAGTACGGTGACTCCTACGAAACAAGTCCACCAAAACAGAAACAAAAGAGCTACACCGTCTTGTTTAAAACTCCGAGGGGAATGAATCGTCTCGTGCCAAAGGATGAATCTCTGAAACGCTCAAAGCACACGATTAGTCCGCAAACATGTTGTCATCAATCACCAAAACTACATCGAGGGAGATATGCCTTAACATTGGTGCACTTTAACTTAATGTTTAACAACTTTAACATGATGTTTTGTTCAGTTCTGAACCAATTTCGAAATTTGCATATGGGGAGTTTCCAGAATTGTTATATGTTGTTTCCGGACTCGTTTAAACTTGCTTTGATGTGTTGTTCTTGTATGCATCATCTCTTGCCATGAGTAGCATCATATAGCCTCGTCGTGCATCATACTTGGATGAGAATCATGTCTTGTTTTGTGGTGTGTGTTTACCATGTTGTTTGCTTCTTTCCAGTTGTGCTCCTTCTCGATAGTTCCTGTTTCGTTGTGATTGTGAGGATTCGTTCGACTACGTGGGATCTTCTTCTTCATGGACTCATTCTTCTTCCTAGCGGGATTTAAGGCAAGATGACCATCACATTGGATCTCACTACTATCTTTGCTATGCTAGTTGTCTCGATGCTATCCTATGTCGCGCTACCTACCACTTGTTTATCAAGCCCCCCAAATTGCCATGATAGCCTCTAACCTTTTTACCCTTCCTAGCAAACCGTTGTTTGGTTATGTTACCGCTTTTCTCAGCCCCTCTTATAGCGTTGCTAGTTGCAGGTTGTTCCATGTTGGGACATGGATATCATGGATATCTTGGGATATCACAATATCTCTTATTTAATTAATGCATCTATATACTTGGTAAAGGGTGGAAGGCTCGGCCTTGTGCCTGGTGTTTTGTTCCACTCTTGCTGCCCTAGTTTTCGTCATACCGGTGTTATGTCCTTGATTTTGCGTCCCTAAAACGGTGAGGGTTTATGGGCCCCTCTTGACAGTTCGCTTTTAATAAAACTCTTCCAGCAAGGCCCAACATTTGTTTTAACATTTGACATAATAATATTGAACTAAATAATTAAATTGGCATAGGGCGTCATGAACCCGAGGATTCTTTTCTACATACAGGGGGCAGTGCTGATGGTGCTGGTCCAAACTAGAGTCGTGTGCGGCTTCCCCCGGGGTAACTCGGGTCTCAGTTGTTGTACGTTGTGCTCATCCGGACATGGCCTGAGACAAGATACGCACGGCTACTATCACGGTGTCGGCACGCCGGGAGGTCTTGCTAGATTAGTTTTACCATTGTCGAAATGTCTTGTGCACCGGGATTCCGAGTCTGATCGGAGGGTCCCGCGATGGAGGATTGTCTCTGCGGATCGTGAGCTTGTCATGGGATAAGTTGGGACACCCCTGCAGGTTTTAAACTTCCGAGAGTCGTGCCCGCGGTTATGTGGCGGATGGGAATTTGTTAATATCCGGTTGTAGAGGACTTGAAGTAAACTCAATTAAAATATACCAACCGCGTGCGTAACCGTGACGGTCTCTTTTCGAGTGAGTCAATAAGAGAACATGGTTGGGTTATGTTTGAACGTAAGTAGTTCAGGATCACTTCTTGATCATTACTAGTTTGCGTCCGTTTGCGTAGTTTCTCATCTTACTCTTGTTCTTCGTAAGGTAGCCACCATATATTTCTTAGCCGCTGCGGCAACCTCACCACTTACCCTTTCCTACCCATTAAGCTTTGCTAGTCTTGATACCGATGGTAATGGGATTGCTGAGTCCTCGTGGCTCACAGTTTACTACAACAACAGTTGTAGGTAGAGGTAATGCGATGATCATGACGTGAGAGCGATGTTTATTTGTTTTGGAGTTCTTGTTCCGCTTCTTCTTCGATCGAGGGATAGGTTCCTGGTCAGTAGCCTGGACTAGCAGGGTGGATGTCGTTTGAGTTTTTGTTTGTGATTCACATCCGTAGTCGGATGTTGTTCTCATATATGATGTTTGATGTATTCATGTGGCATCTGTATGCCTTTGTTTGTATCCCCAACTATTATGTAATGGTATGATGTAATGATATCAACCTTGCAAAAGTGTGTCAATATGCGGTTCTATCCTTGGTGGGACCATCGAGTTCCTTTAGGATAGAGTCGCATATTGGGCATGACATCCTTGCCCCTAGCCAGGTCTTCGCGTTCGGCAGTGTCATATTGCACGCTGGTCTGACCAACCATCTCGGCCAAGTTGGGAATTTTTCCCCCGATCAGGAGATCAAGTTCGGGAACCTAGAGTTCACCGCCGACTCTTGGGGAGATCTTGCTCTGAAAAAAAATCTTCAGCTCCCCTTGAAAAACTGACTGATCCCGATGCTTTCACTTCGGGAGCGGTAAACCGAACAAGGACTAATGTCACCAGGAGCACGGCCTTAAAGCCCGACCCTACCAATTCAACCGAACTAGTTTCGGTCGAATACTGCCTGGGCGCAACCTCGAACGTCCCCGGAGCGGCTATACCGTGGGTCAATCCCGAATATTCAGAGAATATGGACCCAACAGACCTTTCATCATTGAATGATCTACTAGACCGGATCCGAGCCCTGGGAATCTCCAACGACCAATCCTCGATCTACGATCAGATCAGGCTCAAACCCGATAACAGGGAAATTTACATCCCGCCTATCACACACCTCGTCGCCACCATCGAGGACTTGACCGAAGGCTCGCAGTTGCCAAACTTAAAAACAAATTAAGTCCGGGTTTGCAATCATCACATCCAAGCTTCTAGCCCAGATCCCGATGTTACCCCCGAAGAGAGCCCGGAACCAAGCTCCAACTTGAAGCATGACCTCGAGTCTGCACAACAGTATTCAGTTGATAGTCCGGATTCCGAACTTGGCACACTGGATACCACGTTGACGCTGGACGCCACCGCCAAAGCTCTGGATACGCAACCTGTTGGGACGCAAAGTCTTTCCCACCCACCTCCCACGTCGAGTACTCCCCAAGTAACTCAGGAAATCCCGACATATGGGATATAATGTACATAAAGCACCAGCCCGGAGAAATGGTCCACCACTTCTGGGCCAGATTCCTCCTAGTCAAAGACAGAATGATGGATTGATGCGACCAAGAAATCGTAGCGACCTTTCGGCATAACTACCGAGATGAAGGAATCTTGAATGCCCTCGCCCGTCACCACGTGAAAAAATTCACCGAGTTATAGGATCTGGTACACAAATATTACACCATGGAAAGCGCATGGAAGGCACAACAGATGCGTGTGGAGTCAATCCATGCTGAGGAACCTAGAAAAGCTTGGGCAAAACGCGTATACCCGTGGCAGACGGCCAAGCACGAGTCTGTCGAGAAGAAGAATAGATCTCTCGCTGGACCTAGAATAGTCCTCGACGAGCTACTGGACAAACCATGTCCCATACACTCGGTCTTGCTGAACACAGACCCAACCCACAACCTTCGACCTTGTTGGGTGGTCAGGCAGGTGGCTAAGAGTGGGGAAGCTATCCTCGGAGTCACACCCTGCAGTAAGCGGTGAGAAACACCCCTGTACAACGACACCGAGGTCCTGACGATCTATGAGATATTTTCCTCAAATAATCAGAGGAAAAGAGCCCTTCGAGATCTCGGTCAAATCCACCAGGTGACAGCCGCACATTCATGGACGGGTACACCAATCACTTTCGATGAGGAAGATGAGCCAAGGGCCCGCCCCGTCTGAGCACCCAGCGCGCTAGTCCTCAATTCCATAGTGGATGGCTTCAGACTAACCAAGGTGCTAATGGACGGGGCAACGGTTTAAACCTCATTACGAGGACACCCTTGACAAAATGCAGCTCGACAGATCTCGCGTCGAACAGAGCTACACTACCTTTCAGGGAATTATCCCTGGCCGAGAGGCGCGCTGCTCTGGACGATTCACTCTCGACGTGGTATTCGGCACTCTCGAGAACTACAGGTCCGAAGAATTACTCTTCCACATTCTGCCCTTTCACAGCGGATATCACGTCCTATTGGGACGTGAAGCATTCGCAAGGTTTTAGGCCATACCACACTACGGGTATATCAAACTCAAAATGCCAGGGCCGAATGGCGTGATCACAATTATAAGCAATCTGGATAGAGCCCTTCGAGGTGAAAATAAAACAGCATCGCTCGCCCTTAAAGCATCATCCGAGGATCTCACAGCCGAGGAATTAACTACACTCCGCGCAATGGTGGATAGGGATAATGTGGTCCTCAGTAAAAGGCACAAATCCACATCCTTCAAACCAGGAGACGAAATAGTCAAATTCCAAGTGCATCCAATGGATCCCAACAAAATAGGGTCCATTGGAGCCCAGCTGGATCCTGCAGTCGATGAAGCATTGCACATGTTCTTGCGTGAGAACTAGGACATACTCGCCTGGCACCCTTCAGATATAATCAAGGGCTTCAAGCCAGTTAAATAGACGCTGCACCGATTTTCCTAACCCAAGTGTCAAGCTATGGGGGAAGAATTAGCAAAATTACTTGAAGCCGGATTCATCCAAGAAATAAAATGCCCCGAGTGGTTGGCAAATCTGGTTATGGTGCCTAAAAAGGACAAATCCTGGCGGTTATGCATCGATTTTAAAGACCTAAATAAAGCCTGCCCTAAGGATCCCTTCCCTTTACCTCGCATAGACCAGATCATGGACGCCACTGCCAGACACAACTCACTGTGCTTCCTCGACGCCTACTACGGATACCATCAAATCAAAATGAAGGAGTCCGACCCAGCCGCAACCGCGTTCATCACCCCCTACAGGACATTCCGCTTCAACACAATGCCCTTCGGGCTGAAAAATGCAGGCGCCACATACCAGTGCATGATTAAACATGTATGGAAAATCAAATCGACAAAATAGTCAAAGCATACATAGATGACGTGGTTATCAAGACCAAACACGTGAGCGATTTGGTGGACGATCTCTGCCAAACCTTTGATAATCTGCGAGCTTACGGTGTATGACTCAATCCAGACAAATGTGTCTTCAAAGTTCCCGCCGGAATACTGCTCGGATTTATTGTTCCGCACTAAGGAATTGAGTCCAATCCGGTTAAAATCCGAGCTTTATCCTAGCTAGTGATCCCTACAGAGCTGAACCACGTCCAAAACTGGCGGGTTGCGTGGCAGCCTTAAGCCGCTTTATCTCCCGCCTTGGTGAAAAGGCACTGCCACTCTACAGATTGCTCAAACAGACCAAAAACTTCGAGTGGACTGATGAAGCAACTACCGCACTGGAAGAAATAAAAACGATCTTGGCCGGCAATCCAATACTAGTTGCACTTGGCATCGGCGAACCCATGCTATTATACATCTCGACCACGCATCAAGTGGTGAGCGCAGTCCTCGTGGTAGAGTGAGAAGCGGGGGGGGGGGGGCACAAGTTCCGGGTTCAGAAGCCAGTCTATTACGTATCAGAAGTACTCACACCATGCAAATCTCGGTATCCTCATTACCCAAAGATAGCTGCCAAAAGCTCCTACACTACTTTCAAGAGTGTTTGGTCATGGTGGCATCCGA
Source organism: Triticum urartu (assembly GCF_003073215.2). Taxonomy (NCBI): domain Eukaryota; kingdom Viridiplantae; phylum Streptophyta; class Magnoliopsida; order Poales; family Poaceae; genus Triticum; species Triticum urartu. The sequence continues at coordinate 201,171,973 of NC_053027.1, read as the reverse complement.
AGTACCGCTAATCAACATCATCAACAACTGGGATGCCACTGGACGCATTGCCAAATGGGCCATATAACTCATTCCCTTCGAAATCGCGTACAAGCCACGCCAAGTTATTAAATCTCAGGTCTTGGCTGATTTTCTCGCCGAATGGACAAAAGCCAAACTCCCAGGGAATATAGCACATACTCACATTGGACAATGTAATTCGATAGTTCCAAAATGCTAGTTGGACTGGGGGGTGGGGTGATCCTTACATCCCCCACTGGCGACAACATCTGGTCTGTACTACAAATTATGTACGCCGACTCCAACAACGCTGGCGAATACAAGGCTCTATTGCATGGACTTCGGATGGCAACATCAATGGGTGTCCAATGACTCGAGGGGTGGGGAGACTCTAACCTCGCCATCTCCCAAGTCAATGGAGAATTCAATGCTAAAGACCCAAAGATGGCGGCATATCGTAATGTCGTTCTTAAAATATCCGCCCGGTTCTAAGGGTTAGAATTTCACCATGTCTCCAGAGACAGCAATCAAGCTGCAGACGTCCTCGCTCGCATGGGTGCCAAGCGCGACCCAGTCCCATAGAACACCTTTGTAGAGCGGCTCTTGAAGCTATCCGTGGTGTGGCAGGACAAGGGCAAGGACACGGGAGCCAACAGCCCCGAACAGACCATCCCTCCCGACATTGAACCAGACGAAGAAATCACCGGGGGATCGACACTTGAAGAAATAGCTTCGGCTCACGAAGTCATGGCAATCATCGCACCATGGAACGAGCCCTTCCTTGCCTATATTCTCTGTTAAGAGCTCCCCGATGACCAGACGGAGGCACGACGCATAATTTGGCGTTCCAAGGCTTATAAGGTCCACGCGGGCGAACTATACAAGAAAAGCACTACTGGAGTCCTCCAACGATGCATATCTAAAGAGGAGGGGCAGCAACTTTTGGACAAGATACATGCTTGCATGGGTGGTCACCATGCGGCAACTCGGGCCCTGGTCGACAAGGCCTTCTGAGCTGGGTTTTTTTGGCCCACCGCTTGCGCAGACGCACACACGCTAGTTCAACATTACGTCGGATGCAAGCTCTTTGAAAACCAAAGCCACATGCCCCCCCCCACAGCTCTCCGAACAATACCAATCTCCTGGCCCTTCGTAGTCTGGGGGTTGGACATGGTCAGACCACTTAAAGGGGGGACCAAGAAGAAGAAATACCTACTGGTTATGGTCGACAAATTCACTAAATGTATTGAGGCGAAACCAACAACTTCAGCTAAGTCTGGACTGGTCATCGACTTTATATCCGGTGTGGTTCACTGTTACAGTGTCCCCCACAGCATAATAACGGACAATGGATCCAATTTTATAGCCCAGGAGGTAAAATACTGGTGCACTACATTTAAAAAACCACTTCCGTGATGATACGTGTTTGTCATAGTAGATTATGTTTTTTGTCATGCATGTACATCCATGACGATTTTATGACAGAATCAATATAGTCATACCTGTGCTGTCGTAGAAGTGTTCCATGACAATACCAAAATTCATCACGGAAGTGTCCACTTCCATGACGATAAATGGCACGTCATGGAAGTGTTTTCGTCAAGGGTAACAACACGTGGCATCCACCATAATGGGTTGTCGTTAAGATATTGAGTTCCGGTTTGGATCCGATAACCCGTTAACAGCCCGGACCAGTGGGGATTTTCCACGTGTAAAATTATCATTCGCCGGAGGATCCACGTGCCGGCTCAGCGTTGGGACAGATGTCATCCACTCATTGTACGAGAGGCGCCTATGACATGTTGACACGTGGCATGGCCAAAAAGTGGCCCATTTAGGTGAAAGAGGCTGACCCAGTCAAAATTAGCAGGCCGGCCCATATAGGGCCTGCTTGTGTCTGGTCCATTTAAGCCCACGACCCATACAAGATGTGCCAATTCGGCCCGTCAATGTCCCATTAACTATTTGACACCATTGCAGCCCATCGTCAGTTCGAGCCCGTTAATAGTCGGCTATATATTTTGGCTCAATATCGGCCCGATGTAGTTTCAGCCTGTTAAAAGCCCATTCAAGGGATGGGCCGATTTTTAGGATGTACGTCTTTCGACCTTTTAGCAACCCATTTAAGTGTTGGGCCATTTGCAATCGGACCTGAGTTTTGGCCTCTTAACGGCCCATGCTCTTCATGGTCCAATACCAGCCCAGTTTATCTTTCGGCCTGCTAAAGGCCCACAACACAGTTGGGCCATATACAGTCCAACCTGACTTTCGGCCTCTTAGCGGCCCATGCTCTTCATGATCCAGTACAAACCTGCTGTCTCTTTCGGCCTGCTAAAGGCCCATAATACAGTTGGGCCATATACAGCCCGACCTTAGTATCGTCCTGTTAACGGCCCGTGAAATTGAATGGGCCCACTTATTGCTGGTTCGATGTTGGCTTGTTAACGACCAGGGAGGTAACATGGCCAAGCATTAACTGTTGGCTCATTTCAATTATAGCGGACCAATAGAGCTTTCGGCCTGGTCATAGCCCATCAACTTAATGGGCCTGCTAAAGTTCGAACATGTCTGTAGGCCCAATTAGATAACGTCAAACTACTATTCATGCTAGCTATTAGTTTCACTACTTTTTGTCTTCCTAGCGACCAGTTAGCTGGAATGTGAGGCGTGCTAAGCAAACATACGACATACAAGGACAAACGTAGCACATCCAACATATATTACAGGAAATTACATCCACTGGGCAATCAAAGATTGATACCGGTGCAAATAAATGAACAGAACTTAATGATCTAAAACCTCACAATCTGCAACCTCAGCACGGATGACGCCCATAAGCATGTGAGCAAGTTCTTCCTTCTTTGCTACACTGTCTCTGAAAACATTGATCAATTATTGTTGCGCAACAATGTGCACCTCTGATTCCTCCACAATTTTCATCATTGCTTCAGCCAGTAATTGGTTCACAAACATACATCTTTTCTGTTGGGTTCGAGATAGAGGAAACTGAACAAATTCAGATGGCGATTTTGGCAGGCTTGTATTATTGATAGTGGAGAGTGTCCCAACCACTGCACATAACGTAAATTAGGAGGGGAACCGAATAGATTTATCAAGAGTTATTGCCATATAACCTGGCCTAGATTTATTGGAAAGAAACAATGGGGTTGCCTTGTTGTTTTGAGAGTTTGTCTTCTTATCTTCAGTAGCTTGCACCAAATTAACGCACTAGCATTGCTATCATTGGCCAGGTCAGATAATAGGAAAGAACATTGACACAATGAACGTTTGGGCAACCAGACCACACCATCCTACACCAAATTAACACAATATGGCACAACTATCATCAACCAGGTAAGGTAATAGGAAAGCAACATTGACACAATGAATGATTGCGCAACCAGAACAACACTACGATTTAGTAATGTGCATGATATGAGATAGTACACTGATGCAGCTCAGTATGCAAAACTACCTGGTAGTTTTCCTTACAAAAAACAACATTGTCGCCTTTAATTATACATTTTTCTACAAGTAAATTTAGATTAGATAAAGGTTGGATTCACACCGATTAACAAAATACATGCTGATGTAAAAATATAGTGATACACAACAGGTACTTACATCAACATTGGAGCACAGAGAATTCCCGCAAGATACTTTCCTCGAATACGATCCAAGTATAGAAAGTCTTCTATCCTTTAAGCTTATTTTCTAAAAGAGAGATGGGTAAGGAACATGTAGAAAATATGATCTGAATGCTACAAAATTTCATGATGCGAGGATACGCACACGCTTTTTAGAATGGAGTTGACATATTTTTCCTGGACTGGAGCGGACTAGTTCTTTGGCCACTGGAATCTGCTTATTATCAATAGGAGTTGGGTTTCTCTATGCTGGAGCAGTATCTATGAACACTGGAGTTGGTTTACTATCTCCTGGCGTTTGGATATTTTGCAAATACCTTGTTTGTAACCCTTCAGATTCTAACATAGCCGTCTTCCCCTTGCATGCCTTATATAGAAGAATGGAGCTTCAATTATAACATGCTACGGCAGAGAGATGGAATAGGTACTGAAGAATAGAAAGACATGACATATTGACATGTATTACCTCCATCCGGAAATAAATGGATGTGTCTAGGCGTATTTCAGTCCTAGATACATCCATTTTTATCCATTTCTGCGACATGTAATCTAGACGGAGGGAGTATGATGTAAGATCTAGGGATACAATAGGACAACAGAGTAAAAAAACATTAGTTGAATGTAAAACTATATGATAGCGAAATACATACAGAAAAAAACTAAGGCAACATATGTGTGTATGATTGGGAAACTAAGATGGCATTGCAACAGACCACTAGAACAACACTTCAATGTAAAAAACATGGTATGGTAGACAGATGGAGTACATACAAATGAATAACAATGCATAAGATATTCAGAAGCATGATGTCCAAAGTAAGCAGATGGCATTGCGACAGAGTAGAATGACAGTACTTGAATTTGAAAACATGTTATCATGAATGGAATAGGTACTGAAAAATAGGAAGACATGATATATTTACATGCATGATCAGCAGGCTAAGCACATGTCATTGCAATAGAGTAGATGCACTCCAGGAGATTATATGCATGTTGTACCCATATCACGGGCCAAGTTAGGGCAAGGACTTTGTGGGGTGAATAGGATTCATCATCTTTCTACAAGTCTTCTGAAGAACTGCCATTACATGTTCCATCATATTGGGTATCATTGACATCAAGTTTGTTGGCCGTTAAATTGCTCCGTGAGGTTCTTCTCGATATATCAGTGTGTGCAATTATATTTATGGAAGAAAACTACTAGTTAGATTTATGTAATGAGTGGCTATAGGAGACAACATAAATAGTAGGACCGGGCTTAACTAGCAGCAAGAGGTCTCAAAAACTAAAGGGAGAACACAGATGAAAGCTACAGAATATGTATTGTTTGTACTCGATATTAACTAGATGGCACACAGAAGTATTAAAGAACAACATAGGTAATACTAGAAGTGTTATAATCACCAGCCTGTGGGATAGCATTGGATGATGGACGATAACTATGGAACAACATTACCTAAAGAACAAGTCTCTTATCTGAACTATGGAACAACGTTAACTCCTGAACAAGACACTTAAGAGATCAACATGAATATACAGTGACATGTGATAATCTATTTTCCGTGCTTAGATGAATAACGAAGCCATAAATGTTGGACACAAGTAAGATGAGTGTACAACCTATTTGGCCGTGATCCATAGGAGTGAGCATCATGTGCTGACTTGTCGATGGCCCTGCAGTTGTTGTGGATGTCCATGTCGGGCATGCACATTCGATGCAGCGAACTGTTGAGTGGGGACTATAGCTGAAGGAAATATGCCCTAGAGGCAATAATAAAGTTATTATTTATTTCCTTATTTCATGATAAATGTTTATTACTCATGCTATAATTGTATTAACCGGAAACATAATACATGTGTGAATACATAGACAAACAGAGTGTCACTAGTATGCCTCTACTTGACTGGCTCGTTGATCAAAGATGGTTAAGTTTCCTCAACATAGACATGAGTTGTCATTTGATTAACGGGATCACATCATTAGGAGAATGATGTGATTGACTTGACCCATTCTGTTAGCTTAGCACTTGATCGTTTAGTTTGTTGCTATTGCTTTCTTCATGACTTAATACATGTTCCTATGACTATGAGATTATGCAACTCCCGTTTACCGCAGGAACACTTTGTGTGCCACCAAACGTCACAACATAACTGGGTGATTATAAAGGTGCTCTATAGGTGTCTCCGAAGGTACTTGTTGGGTTGGTGTATTTCGAGATTAGGATTTGTCACTCCGATTGTCGGAGAGGTATCTCTGGGCCCACTCGGTAATACACATCACTTAAGCCTTGCAAGCATTGCAACTAATGAGTTGGTTGCGGGATGATGTGTTACGGAACGAGTAAAGAGACTTGCCGGTAACGAGATTGAACTAGGTATTGAGATATCGACGATCGAATCTCGGGCAAGTAACATACCGATGACAAAGGGAACAACGTATGTTGTTATGCGGTTCGACCGATAAAGATCTTCGTAGAATATGTAGTAGCCAATATGGGCATCCAGGTCCCGCTATTGGTTATTGACCAGAGAGGTGTCTCGGTCATGTCTACATAGTTCTCGAACCCGTAGGGTCCGCACGCTTAACGTTCGTTGATGATATAGTACTATGAGTTATGTATGTTGGTGACCGAATGTTGTTCGGAGTTCCGGATAAGATCACGGACATGACGAGGAACTCTGGAATGGTCCGGAGATAAAGATTGATATATGGGATAATAGTGATTGGACTCCGGAAGGGTTTCGGAATTCACCGGAAGGGGTTCCGGATGTTTCTCGAAATGTTTGGGTACGAGAACACTTTCTTTGGGCCAAAGGGGAAAGCCCACAAGGTTCTTGGAAAGTGCAAAAGGAAGTTTTGCGGAGTCCAGGGGCCAGACGCCAGGGTCCCTGGCATCTGGGTCCAGACACTGGGAACCCTGGCGTCTGGCCCTGGAGTCCGAGAAGGACTCTTGCCTTTCGGGTGAAACCGACTTTGTGGAGGCTTTTACTCCAAGTTTCGACCCCAAGGATCAACATATGAATAGAGGGGTAGGCCTAGCACCCAAGACACATCAAGAAACACCAAGCCGTGTGCCGGCTACCCCGTCCCCTCTAGTTTATCCTCCGTCATATTTTTCGTAGTGCTTAGGCGAAGCCCCGCGGAGATTGTTCTTCACCAACACTGTCACCACGCCATCGTGCTGCCAGAACTCATCTACCACTTCGCCCCTCTTGCTGGATCGAGAAGGCAAGGATGTCGTTGAGCTGAACGTGTGCTGAACGCGGAGGTGCCATACGTTCGATACTTGATCGGGACGGATCGTGAAGGTGTACGACCACATCAACCGCGTTGATAAACGCTTCCGCTTACAGTCTACGAGGGTACGTAGACAACACTCTCCTCTCTCGTTGCTATGCATCACCATGATCCTGTGTGTGTGCGTAGGAATTTTTTTGAAATTACTACGTTCCCCAACAGTGGTATCAGAGCCAGGTTTTATGCGTAGATGTCATATGCATGAGTAGAACACAAGTGAGTTGTCGGCGATACAAGTCATACTGCTTACCAGCATGTCAAACTTTGGTTTGACGGTATTGTTGGATGAAGCGGCCCAGACCGACATTACGCGTACGCTTACGCGAGACTAGTTCTACCGACGTGCTTTGCACACAGGTGGCTGGCGGGTGTGAGTTTCTCCAACTTTAGTTGAACCGAGTGTGGCTACGCCCGGTCCTTGAGAAGGTTAAAACAACACTAACTTGACGAACTATCGTTGTGGTTTTGATGCGTAGGTAAGAACGGTTGTTGCTCAGCCCGTAGCAGCCACGTAAAACTTGCAATAACAAAGTAGAGGACGTCTAACTTGTTTTTGCAGGGCATGATGTGATGTGATATGGTCAAGGCATGATGCTATATTTTATTGTATGAGATGATCATGTTTTGTAACCGAGTTATTGGCAATTGACAGGAGCCATATGGTTGTCGCTTTATTGTATGCAATGCAAACACCCTGTAATGCTTTACTTTATCACTAAGCGGTAGTGATAGTCATAGAAGCATAAGTTGGCAAGACGACAACGATGCTACGATGGAGATCAAGGTGTCGCGCCGGTGACGATGGTGATCATGACGGTGCTTCGGAGATGGAGATCACAAGCACAAGAAGATGATGGCCATATCATATCATTTATATTGATTGCATGTGATGTTTATCTTTTATGCATCTTATCTTGCTTTGATTGACGGTAGCATTATAAGATGATCTCTCACTAATTATCAAGGTACAAGTGTTCTCCCTGAGTATGCACCATTGCGAAAGTTCTTCGTGCCGAGACACCACGTGATGATCGGGTGTGATAGGATCTACTTTCAAATACAATGGGTGCAAAACAGTTGCACACGCAGAATACTCAGGTTAAACTTGATGAGCCTAGCATATAACAGATATGGCCTCGGAACATTGAGACCGAAAGGTCGAGCGTGAATCATATAGTAGATATGATCAACATAGTGATGTTCACCATTGAAACTACTCCATCTCACGTGATGATCGGACATGGTCTAGTTGATATGGATCACGTGATCACTTAGAGGATTAGAGGGATGTCTATCTAAGTGGGAGTTCTTAAGTAATATGATTAATTGAACTTAAATTTATCATGAACTTAGTCCTGGTAGTATTAGCACATCTATGTTGTAGATCAATAGCTCACGTTTAGCTCCCCTATTTTATTTTTGATTTGTTCCTAGAGAAAACTAAGTTGAAAGATGTTAGTAGAAATGATGCGGATTGGATCCGTGATCTGAGGTTTATCCTCATTGCTGCACAGAAGAATTATGTCCTTGATGCACCGCTAGGTGACAAACCTATTGCAGGAGCAGATGCAGATGCTATGAATGTTTGGCTAGCTCAATATGTGACTACTTGATAGTTTAGTGCACCATGCTTAAACGGCTTAGAATCGGGACTTCAAAGACATTTTGAACTTCATGGGCCATATGAGATGTTCCAAGAGTTGAAGTTAATATTTCAAGCAAATACCCGAGTTGAGAGATATGAAATCTCCAACAAGTTCTATAGCTAAAAGATGGAGGAGAATAGCTCAAGCAATGAGCATGTACTCAGATTGTCTGGGTACTACAATTGCTTGAATCAAGTGGGAGTTAATCTTCCAGATAAAATAGTGATTGACATAATTCTCTAGTCACCATCACCAAGTTAGTAGAACTTCGTGATGAACTATAATATGCAAGGAATAACGGAAACGATTCCCAAGCTCTTCGTGATGCTGAAATCGACGAAGGTAGAAATCAAGAAAAATATCAAGTGTTGATGGTAAACAAAACCACTAGTTTCAAGTAAAGGGACAAAGGTAAGAAAGGGGAACTTCAAGAAGAGCGGCAAGCAGGTTGTTGCTCAAGTGAAAAACCCAAGTCTGGACCTAAGCCTGAAACTGAGTGCTTCTACTACAAAGGAACTGGTCACTGGAAGCGGAACTACCCAAGTAATTGGCGGATAAGAAGGATGGCAAAGTGAACATAGGTATATTTGATATACATGTTATTTATGTGTACTTTACTAGTGTTTATAGCAACCCCTCAGTATTTGATACTAGTTCAGCTGCTAAGAATAGTAACTCGAAACTGGAGTTGCAGAATGAACAGAGACTAGTTAAGGGTGAAGTGATGATGTGTATTGGAAATGGTTCCATGATTGATATGATCATCATCGCACACTCCCTATACTTTCGGGATTAGTGTTAAACCTAAAATAAATGCTATTTATTGTTTGCGTTGAGCATGTATGATTGGATCATGTTTATTGCAATACGGTTATTCATGTAAGTTAGAGAATAATTGTTGTTCTGTTTACATGAATAAAACCTTCTAGGGTCATACACCCAATGAAAATGGTTTGTTGGATCTCGATCGTGGTGATACACATTTTCATAATATTGAAGCCAAAAGATGCAAAGTTAATAATGATAGTGCAACTTATTGGTGGCACTGCCGTTTAGGTCATATTGGTGTAAAGTGCATGAAGAAAATCCATGCTGATGAGCTTTTGGAATCACTTGATTATGAATCAGTTGATGCTTGCGAACCATGCCTCATGGGCAAGATGACTAAGACTCCGTTCTCCGGAACAATGGAGCGAGCAACAGATTTGTTGGAAATCATACATACTGATGTATGTGGTCCGATGAATATTGAGGCTCACGGCAGGTATCATTATTTTCCGATCCTCATAGATGATTTGAGCAGATATGAGTATATCTACTTAATGAAACACAAGTCTGAAACATTTGAAAAGTTCAAAGAATTTCAGAGTGAAGTGGAGAATCATCGTAACAAAAATAAAAGTTTCTACGATATGATCGCAGAAGTAAAATATTTGAGTTACGAGTTTGGCCTTCAGTTAAAACAATGTGAATAGTTTCACTACTCACGCCACCTGGAACACCATAGTGTAATGGTGTGTCCAAGCGTCGTAACCGTACTTTATTAGATATGGTGCGATCTATGATGTCTCTTACCAATTTACCACTATCGTTTTGGGGTTATGCATTAGAGACAGCTACATTCATGTTAAATAGGGCACCATCTAAATCCGTTGAGACGACACCGTATGAACTATGGTTTGGCAAGAAACCTAAGCTGTCATTTCTTAAAGTTTGAGGTTGCAATGCTTGTGTGAAAAAGTTTCAACCTGATAAGCTCAAACCCAAATCGGAGAAGTGCGTCTTCATAGGATACCCAAAAGAAAATGTTTGGTACACCTTCTATCACAGAATCGAAGGCAAGATATTCATTTCTGAGAATGGATCCTTTCTAGAGAAGGAGTTTCTCTTGAAAGAAGTGAGTGGGAGGAAAGTAGAACTTGATGAGGTAACTGTACCTGCTCCCTTATTGGAAAGTAGTTCATCACAGAAATCTGTTCCTGTGACTACTACACCAATTAGTGAGGAAGCTAATGATGATGATCATGTAACTTCAGATCAAGTTACTATCGAACCTCGTAGGTAAACCAGAGTGAGATCCGCACCAGAGTGGTACGGTAATCCTGTTCTGGAGGTCATGTTACTTGACCATGACGAACCTATGAACTATGAGGAAGCGATGATGAGCCCAGATTCCGCGAAATGGCTTGAGGCCATGAAATCTGACATGAGATCCATGTATAAGAACAAAGTATGGACTTTGATTGACTTGCCCAATGATCAGCGAGCCATTGAGATTAAATAGATCTTCAAGAGGAAAACGGACGCTGATAGTAGTGTTACTATCTACAAAGCTAGAATTGTCGCAAAAAGGTTTTCAACAAGTTCAAGGTGTTGACTATGATGAGAGTTTCTCACTCGTGTCTATGCTTAAGTCTGTCCGAATCATGTTAGCAATTGCCGCATTTTATGAAATCTGGCAAATGGATAAACAAAACTGCATTCCTCAATGGATTTATTTAAGAAGAGTTCTATATGATGCAACCAGAAGGTTTTGTCAATCCTAAAGGTGCTAACAAAATATGCAAGCTCCAGCGATCCATCTATGGACTGGTGCAAGCATCTCGGAGTTGGAATATATGCTTTGATAAGTTGATCATAGCATATAGTTTTATACAGACTTGCGGTGAAGCCTGTATTTACAAGAAAGTGAGTGGGAGCACTACATCATTTCTGATAAGTACATGTGAATGACATATTGTTGATTGGAGATAATGTAGAATTATTCTGCAAAGCATAAAGGAATGTTTGAAAGGAGTTTTTCAAAGAAAGACCTCGGTGAAGCTGCTTACATATTGAGCATCAAGATCTATAGAGATAGATCAAGACGCTTGATAAGTTGTTTCAATGAGTACATACCTTGACAAGATTTTGAAGTAGTTCAAAATGGAACAAGTCAAAGAAAGAGTTCTTGCCTGTGTTACAAGGTGTGAAACTGAGTAAGACTCAAAGCCCGGCCATGGCAGAAGATAGAAAGAGAATGAAAGTCATTCCCTATGCCTTGGCCATAGGTTCTATAAAATATGCCATGCTATGTACCAGATCTATTGTATACCCTACATTGTTTTTGGCAAGGGAGTATAATAGTGATCTAGGAGTAGATCACTGGACATCGGTCAAAATTATCCTTAGTGAAATAAGGATATGTTTCTCCATTATGGAAGTGACAAAAAAAAGGTTCGTCATAAAGGGTTACGTCGATGCAAATTTTGACACTGATCCAGATGACTCTAAGTCTCAATCTGGATACATATAGAAAGTGGGAGCAATTAGCTAGAGTATCTCCGTACAGGGCATTGTTGACATAGAAATTTGCAAAATACATGCAGATCTGAATGTTGCAGACCCGTTGACTAAACTTCTCTCACAAGCAAAACGTCATCACACCTTAGTACTCTTTGGGTGTTAATCACATAGCAATGTGAACTAGATTATTGACTCTAGTAAACCCTTTGGGTGTTGGTCACATGACGATGTGAACTATGGGTGTTAAACACATGGTGATGTGAACTATTGATGTTAAATCACATGGCGATGTGATTTAGATTATTGACTCTAGTGCAAGTGGGAGACTGAAGGAAATATGCCCTAGAGGCAATAATAAAGTTATTATTTATTTCCTTATTTCATGATAAATGTTTATTATTCATGCTAGAATTGTATTAACCGGAAACATAATACATGTGTGAATATATAGACAAACAGAGTGTCACTAGTATGCCTCTACTTGACTAGCTCGTTGATCAAAGATGGTTAAGTTTCCTAACCATAGACATGAGTTGTCATTTGATTAACGGGATCACATCATTAGGAAAATGATGTGATTGACTTGACCCATTCCGTTAGCTTAGCACTTGATCGTTTAGTTTGTTGCTATTGCTTTCTTCATGACTTATACATGTTCCTATGACTATGAGATTATGCAACTCCCGTTTATCGGAGGAACACTTTGTGTGCCACCAAATGTCACAACGTAACTGGGTGATTATAAAGGTGATATACAGGTGTCTCCGAAGGTACTTGTTGGGTTGGCGTATTTCGAGATTAGGATTTGTCACTCCGATTGTCGGAGAGGTATCTCTGGGCCCACTCGGTAATACACATCACTTAAGCCTTGCAAGCATTGCAACTAATGAGTTAGTTGCGGGATGATGTGTTACGAAACGAGTAAAGAGACTTTCCGGTAACAAGATTGAACTAGGTATTGAGATACCGACGATCGAATCTCGGGCAAGTAACATACCGATGACAAAGGGAACAACGTAGGTTGTTATGCGGTTCGACCGATAAAGATCTTCGTAGAATATGTAGTAGCCAATATGGGCATCCAGGTCCCGCTATTGGTTATTGACCAGAGAGGTGTCTCGGTCATGTCTACATAGTTCTCGAACCCGTAGGGTCCGCACGCTTAACGTTCATTGACGATATAGTACTATGAGTTATGTATGTTGGTGACCGAATGTTGTTCGGAGTTCCAGATAAGATCACGGACATGACGAGGAACTCCGGAATGTCTGGAGATAAAGATTGATATATGGGATAATAGTGTTTGGACTCTCGAAGGGTTCCAGAATTCACCAGTAGGGGTTCTGGATGTTTCTTGAAATGTTTGGGTACGAGAACACATTATTTGGGCCAAAGGGGAAAGCCCACAAGGTTTTTGGAAAGCGCAAAAGGAAGTTTTGCGGAGTCCAGGGGCCAGACGCCAGGGTCCCTGGCGTCTGGGTCCAGACGCCGGGAACCCTGGCGTCTGGCCCTGGAGTCCGAGAAGGACTCTTGCCTTTTGGGTGAAACCGACTTTGTGGAGGCTTTTACTCCAAGTTTTGATCCCAAGGCTCAACATATTAATAGAGGAGTTGGGCTAGGACCCAAGACACATCAAGAAACACCAAGCCGTGTGCCGGCTATCCCGTCCCCTCTAGTTTATCCTCCATCATAGTTTTCGTAGTGCTTAGGCGAAGCCCTGCGGAGATTGTTCTTCACCAACACCGTCACCACGCCGTCGTGCTGCCGGAACTCATCTACTACTTGCCCCACTTGCTGGATTGAGAAGGCGAGGACGTCATCAAGCTGAACATGTGCTGAACGCGGAGGTGTCATACGTTCGATACTTGACCGGGACGGATCGTGAAGGTGTACGACTACATCAACCACGTTGATAAACGCTTCCGCTTACGGTCTACGAGGGTACGTAGACAACACTCTCCTCTCCCGTTTCTATGCATCACCATGATCCTGTGTGTGTGCCTAGGAATTTTTTTGAAATTACTACGTTCCCCAACAATAGTTCCCTTCTGATGTATGCTTCCCTTGTTGGAGCAGCTGCAGTGAGAAGGAAGACGGTGTGGCTGAAGATGCAGAAAACACATAATGTTAAGAACGACACATATATCTGATCTGAAGAAATACCCTAAGAGATCACAGTAAGGTATGACAGTGGTCACATGTTTGTTGACTGAAAACTAAATTGGGATCACATGATTTTATTTTCTTTCAGTAATGTCCGATCTACACCAAATGGCTTGATGCCGTCTTGTGCCTCCCGACCGACACTATTCAGAATCTTCCCCGAAGAGCTAGCGACCACCGGCAGAGCAGCCTACCTCTGTCATCCCTCGCCACGAGAGCTCCGACCAACCCCACCTCCCGCCCCACTGCACTCCCGTGGTTGCGATGCCCCTGGCCAACCACAAAGACTTGCCGTCATCCAGATCCAGCGGCGGCAGTACCTTCAACCCACGCAACTCTAAGATAGCCACCTAAGCGCTGCTTCTACCGCCAACTTGCGCCCCCGGACCCCTACGATAGCTTCCGAGGCACTGCTGCCCCAACCAATCGGTAGCCTAGGAGCTCCGTCGCCTCGAGGGGTGCTGCTTCCCATTGGGAATTAACTGGCCCAGAATAAAAATTTAGGCGACTGACTCCTAAATAAAGTGATTTAAGCTGAGTGTATGACCTATCTTGCGGCCCGGTGAAGTAGGCAGCTCCAGCTGCCGAGTCGGTGAGGCCAGCGCGGTTCTGGTGGCTCCCAGCGGCAAGAAAGTAGGTTATGTCACGACGGTCGAAGGCTATGGGGAAGCAGCACCGGGGCCCTGGACGCATCCGAAGTTGGAACGCTCCGGCGCCGTGCACAATAGTGCGGGTGAATTGGCTTCGGTATGGTTCACATGGCGTGGTCGAGGCAGCTCCGGCAACACAGAGTAAGAGGCACACGGCCTAGTGCACGATGTCAAACGGACAACGGCTCTGGCATTGGGGAGGAGCGCGGCGGTGAATTTGGTGCGGTGGGGGCGTCATGGAGAAGGGGCTAAGGTTTCGCGGCTGGGGAGAAGGTGATTTGGTACCCACGTTGTATGAATGAGGAATTGGGAGGGGGAACCATGTCTTATGGACACATTTGTCTGAAATGTGGGGGAAGTTACAGTTCTACCCCTGCCTTTTGGCTTCTGGGCTTGGGTCTGTATCTTGAGGGTCGGGGATTGTAGGGTAACTTTGCTTCTCCCAAATAGTGGGCGCCAGCGATTTCCGGCGAGGAGGGCGTGTTTTGAAATAGTGGGCGCGAGCGATTTCGGGCGAGGAGGGTGTGTTCTGAAATAGTGGGTGCGAGCGATTTTCGCCGAGGAGAGAGTGTTTTGCCGCCCATGGTTTATGAATTATTCGGCGCCTACCATTTCGACCAAGGAGGGGGCGCGCTTGGATGAAGTTACAACCCTACTGAGGGAGTCCTGGATTAGGGGGTCTCCGGACAGCCGGACTATTGGACTATGAAGATACAAGATTGAAGACTTCGTCCCATGTCCGGATGGGACTCTACTTGGCGTGGAAGGCAAGCTAGGCAATACGGATATGTATATCTCCTCCTTTGTAACCGACCTTGTGTAACCCTAACCTCTCCGGTGTCTATATAAACCGGAGGGTTTTAGTCCGTAGGACAACATACAATCATACCATAGGCTAGCTTTTAGGGTTTAGCCTCTCTGATCTCGTGGTAGATCTACTCTTGTACTACCCATATTATCAATATTAATCAAGTAGGACGTAGGGTTTTACCTCCATCAAGAGGGCCCGAACCTGGGTAAAACATTGTGTCCCCTGCCTCCTGTTACCATCCGCCTTAGACGCACAGTTCAGGACCCCCTACCCGAGATCCGCCAGTTTTGACACTGATATTGGTGCTTTCATTGAGAGTTCCTCTGTGCCGTCACCAGAAGGAAGGATGTCTCATCTCATCTTTAAAGACGGTACTACTGTTGGGGGAGCTTTGGCTGTCGGCCAAACTCTCCGGCTAGGCGGGTTCGTCATGACCGCCTGCTCGGCCGCCGCGCCGACGATGAATTCTCGGGTCATCGAAAACAGCCTCCACGTCAAATCGGCACTCGCCGAATAGATGGATCCAATGGAGCTCTCCTCCTTAAACGAGCTCTTGGATCACATCGCCGCCTTGGGAGTCGCTACAGACTATGATCGGATTGGGCTTAAACCCGATCAAAGGGAGATTAACTCTCCACCGGTCACCCATCATATTGCAGTGGTGGAGGAACAATGCGGCGACCTTTCCTCTATCCCGAGGACCAACTATGTCCGAATTTCCGAGCTCTCCGAGCCGAACGCCCATTCGCGGGAGGACAACATCCAATCCCTGAACTTAGAGTCAGACAACGGACCAGGATTAGCGGGTAACACCCCGGAACCAGAACTTCCAAAATTGGAAACTCCTCGGCCCCTGGATCCCAGATCGGGTAGGGGTTTGGATTCAATTCCACCCACCCACCCAAACACAAGCGACCTTTCCCATATCAGGCAAGAGCCCCAGGAAACAGTACATCATTACTGGGCCAGATTCCTCCTTGCGATGAACAAGGTTAAGGACTGTCGTGAGGAAGACGCAATCTTATTTTTCTGCAATAATTGCACGGACAAGGGAATCCTTAACGCCATAAATCGCCGTGAGATAACACGCTTCGCTGACTTGGCGTCCATAGTACGAAAGTACTGTGCGATGGAAAGTGCCTGGAAAACCGAAAGAAACTTTTGGGATAATCCGGCCTTGAACACAAACCTAGTCCGAAATAAAAGGGTGCATTATCACAATACACACGGGTTAACTACCAAAAAGCAAAAACCTTCTACAGGGCAAGGAACCGTACTGGAGGGTTGGCTCAACAGACCCTGCAAAATTCATAGCACGACGGATATAATACCAACGCACGGCCTTAGAGCATGTTGGATACTCTGGCAGGTGGCCAAAAGTGGTGAGGATCTTCTTATCCCACATACCAGAGAGCACCATCCAGTGGATAAAAATACGGTGTTAACAGTGTTCGAGACCTTTGCGTCAAATAATAGGCGCAAGCAAACACTCCACAACATGGCCGAAATATGCCACGTAGCAGCAACAAATCCATGGAGTAACACGGCTATTACCTTCAATGCCAGTGATGAACCCAAATTCCGAACAGCCCGAGCACCAGCCGCACTGGTCCTCAGTCCAATCGTGGATGGCTTTCGACTCACCAAAGTACTCGTGGACGGCGGCAGCGGACTAAACGTCATCTATGAGGAAACTCTTCAAAAGATGGAAATAGACTGGAACCGCATCGAGCAAAGTAGCACAACCTTTAGAGGAATTATCCCCAGTCGGGAAGCACGCTGTGCTGGGAAAATCACACTAGATGTGGTATTCGACACACCGTACAATTACAGGTCCGAAGAAATTACATTCCAAGTGGCCCCGTTCAGCAGTGGCTATCACGCTCTTTTAGGACGGGAGGCGTTCACAATCTTCCAAGCCGTACCACATTATGGGTACATGAAGCTTAAAATGCCCGGGCCCAACGGAATCATCACTCTCGCCAGTGATCCGAACACAACACTCCGCGCCGAAAACAAAACAGCGGCATTGGCCCTCGAGGCATTATCCGAAGCCCTCTCGGCCGAGGAGTTAACCACGCTACGCTCCACAGTGGACAGGGACGATGTGATACTCGACAAGAGATCCAAGTCCACCTCTTTTGAAACAACGGATGAAATAGTCAAATTCCAAGTCCACCCAACGGACCCTACCAAAACAGCCTCCATCGGGGCACAGTTAAACCCCGCCGTGGACGCCGCACTACGAGAGTTCCTGCGTAAGAATTGGGACATATTCGCCTGGCATCCCTCAGACATGCCAGGAATCCCACGCCGGCTGGCCGAGCATAGCCTCAATATCATAAAGGGATTCAAGCCAGTCAAGCAAGCTCTTCAGCGTTTCTCCGAACCTAAGAGACAGGCCATGGGAGAAGAACTAGCCAAGTTATTGGAGGCCGGATTCATCAGAGAAATAAAACATCCGGACTGGCTAGCAAACCTGGTGATGGTACCAAAGAAGGACAAATCCTGGTGCCTTTGCGTCGATTTCAAAGACCTCAATAAAGCTTGCCCAAAGGATCCCTTCCCCCTCCCACGCATCGATCAAATCATTGACACTACCGCAGGACACGAATCCTTGTGTTTCCTCGATGCATACTCCGGTTACCACCAAATCAAGATGGCGGAGTCCGACCAAGCCGCAACGGCATTCATCACACCATACGGTCCCTTCTGTTTCAACACAATGCCTTTTGGGCTAAAAAACGCCGGCGAAACATATCAGCGCATGATTCAGACATGCTTGGAGAAACAAATTGGCAAAACAGTAGAGGCATACGTAGACGATGTGGTCGTCAAAACCAAACACGTTGACTCTTTGATAGACGACTTGAGGCTCACATTCGACAACCTCCGAACATATGATATCAAGCTCAATCCAGAAAAATGTGTTTTCGGCGTACCAGCCGGAAAGCTCCTGGGATTCATTGTCTCCAGTAGAGGTATTGAAGCTAATCCGGCCAAAATCCGAGCGTTGTCACAGTTGGCTACCCCAACAGACCTCAAACAAATCCAGAAGTTAACTGGATGTGTGGCGGCTCTAAGCCGCTTTATCTCCCGCTTAGGAGAAAAGGCTTTACCCCTTTATCGCCTCCTTCGACGCACTGAACACTTCGAGTGGACGGACGCGGCCACTGCCGGATTGGAAGAAATAAAGGCCATTCTGGCAACCAACCCGATCCTGGCCGCGCCAAACATCGGCGAACCAATGCTGTTGTACATTGCGGCAACTCATCAAGTTGTAAGCGCGGTGCTCGTTGTCGAACGGGAAGCGGACTGACACAAATTCCCTCTTCAAAAGCCGGTATACTATGTATCCACTGTCCTCACTCCATGCAAATCACGGTACCCGCATTACCAAAAGATAGCATATGCGGTATTCATGGCATCGCGGAAACTGCGATACTACTTTCAAGAGTGTTCGATTACAGTAGCCTCGGAGGTGCCACTTAATGATATTATCAACAACCGCGACGCTACGGGCCGGATTGCCAAATGGGCCATTGAGCTCCTCCCATTCGACATAACATACAAACCTCGCCGAGCCATTAAATCGCAAGTACTGGCCGACTTCGTCGCCAAATGGACAGAGGCCGAACTCCCTAAAGAGTAAGGCGCATACTCCAATTGGATCATGCACTTCAACGGTTCTAAAATGCTGGCCGGTCTAGGGGCTGGCGTCGTCCTGACGTCCCCAACCGGAGATACCGTTTGGTACATACTGCAAATATTGTATACAGACTCCAACAATGCAGCAGAATACGAAGCTCTGTTGCATGGTCTTCGGATGGCAGTCTCCATGGGCATTCAATGCCTGGAGGTGCGTGGGGATTCAAACCTCGCAATATCCCAAATAAATGGAGATTTTGACGCCAAGGATCTGAAAATGCTGGCCTATCGAAACGCCATCCTAAAAATGTCAGCTCGGTTTGAGGGACTCGAATTTCACCATGTGGCTCGGGAAAACAATCAGGCGGCGGATATCCTCGCCCGCATCGGCGCAAAACATGATGCGGTCCCCCCAACATATTTTTGGAAAGGCTTTTCAAGCCATCCGTAGTATGGGAAGGGGACACCAGTAACAACAGTCTGGACCCGGCCAAAATACCTGACACCGAACTCTCTGACACAATCGGAGGCTCCGCCACCGAAATAACACCTTCAGCCCATGAAATAATGGCCATTATTGCCCCGTGGACAGAACCATTCTTGGCCTACCTAACTAGACAGGAACTTCCGAAGGACCAAAATGAGGCACGGTGCATAGTGCGGTGATCCAAGGCCTACAGGGTCCATGAGGGAGAATTGTACAAGAAAAGCACTACCGGAGTCCTTCAAAGGTGCATCTCCGAAGAGGATGGGCGGAATCTTTTGGCAGAAATTCACGCCGGACTCGGCGGTCATCACGCCGCAGTCCAGGCTCTTGTAAGCAAGGCCTTCCGTACAGGATTCTATTGGCCAACGGCCCGGGCAGATGCACTGGACTTGGTCCAACGTTGCGCCGGTTGCCAGCTCTTTGCAAATCAAAGCCACATGCCACCCACCGCTCTCCAAACAATCCCCATTACATGGCCCTTTGCGGTCTGGGGGCTTGACATGGTTGGACCCCTTAAAGGGGGAACCCACAAGAAAAAATACTTATTGTTCATGGTGGATAAATTCACCAAATGGATAGAGGCCAAACCGGTTAAAACAGCCGAATCCGGACCGGTGATAGATTTCATATCCGGGGTTGTACACCGTTACGGCGTCCCCGACAACATCATCACTGATAATGGCAGGAACTTCACGGCTGACGAGGTAAAACTCTGGTGCATCAAAATGGGCATCAAGCTCGATTATGCCTCAGTCTATCACCCACAAACCAATGGTCAAGTCGAGCAAGCAAGTGGTCTTACAATGAGCGGCATTAAACCTAGATTAGTGCGTTCCTTAACGGAGTCTAACACGCACTGGGTAGAGGAGCTCGACTCCGTACTCTGGGGGCTGCAGACCACGCCGAATCGTAGTACCGGATATACACCCTTCTTTATGGTGTACGGCGCAGAGGCAGTCTTGCCCTGTGACATAATTCATGACTCACCTAGAGTGCGCATGTACGAAGAAAGAGAAGCCGAACTCGATCGGCAGGACAGTCTGGACACCTTGGAGGAGGAACGCGACGTAGCCAAAGCCCTTTCGGCATTTTATCAGCAACAGGCTCGCAGATACCAAAGCAGAGAAGTACGGGCCAAAACTTATAACATTGGCGAACTAGTTCTACGCCTGCCGGATAAGAAAAAGAACAAGCTCGAGCCCAAATGAGAAGGTCCCTTCATTATTGACCAAGTTCTGACCGGTGGAGCGTACCGACTGCGGGATGCATCGACTAGTCGACTCGAGCCGAACCCATGGAGCGCGGCCAGGCTCCGAAGATTCTACACCTAGCACCGGACTCTATGTTAGTCCCCTCCCTTTGTCCATTTTTCACAAATACATTTTGTGTCTTGTTTTACTTTCTTTCTTTCTTTTCTTATCTTTCTAGGCCTTCAAGGGTCACCTTGTGCCTTGTTTGCACATTACAGATGCGCTAGCCGCACTCTTCATACCTGGGGGCTTCTTTCACAGAAGCTTAAATTATTTATCCGGGCTTCATGCCCAACACATGTGTTATACCTACGCATGTACCTTTTTTCACCATTATATGCATCGATATGACTTAAGTTTTGGCCAAGCTGGGTTGCCTGGCTCTTGTATTTATGCCCTACGTTCCCGTTAATTCAGCTAGGGCATAAGGGGAGCACCTCTGCGATTGTTACTGCCGAGTCAGCCGGATGTGTACCTCAGACTGGGTGAAGCCGAAAGCTAGCGTTCTTAAGGGAATATTCGGTCGGTGAACAAAAGATGATTTTTATTTTTCATATCTGCCCCCAGATGTTTCTCCTATGTTTCCTACCGCAGTCCGGACATGCACTTTAGGGCATGCTTGCTCAGGGAAAGGAACCCTTAACGGAACTATTCTCCCTGGAAGATGTTTCTTACTACCCATGTAATATAACATAACTAGTTGGGCACTTGTCTGATAAAGCACTAATGACCCCTACGCCTAGTCTCCACGCATACCCCGGTTCTTATATAACTGAGCGGATATTCGGATACACTCCGGACTATTGGGCCTGGAGGCTGAAGCGAAAAGGTCCGCAATGACAAATGATCTACAATCCGGCTAGAAGGCATTATACATGTCACTTCAATTACATAGTCATGCAGACTGACTAAATTCTTCTTCTATACCATCCAACAGGTGGTCTAGCTTACAATCCTGTTGGGAATACTTCGCGGCTAATTCTACTTGCCCATAAACTAAGCTAACGGGAATTTCTTTTCCGTCGGGCCCCATAGGTCCGACCTCGGCCATGTGATTTGGGTCTGCTTTGGTATACCACGTCTTCACAATGGCCCAGGCTTCTCTGGCACCTTGTCGGCAGGCGGATATCTTCCATAATCGGAAGCGACGCCGCGCTCCTTTGAGCTTCTCCACAAGCTCCGCAACACCCTCTGGCAGGGAGACGGACGGCCACAAAGCCCGGGCAACACCCTGCATCACCTGCCGAACTTGTTCGTGCAGATTTGACAGCTCGGACAGAAGATCACCCGCAGACCCGGGCATTTCCTCCGCGGGATGACCCGTCAGCATACCTACAGACATAACGCTGTTAGTCGGCTTCGTCGTCGAATATCTTTAAAGGATTCGTTCAAGCACTTACTAAAAATGTCGCGTCGAAGCCTCTTATTCTCCTTCTTGGAGTCTGCAAGCTGGCCCGAACGTCTTTTAGTTCCACGTTCAGCCTTATATTGGCGTCTTGGAGATTGTTTTTCTCCCGCCTAACCTCAGTCAGCACGCGTTTGCCAGCTTCTAGCTGCCGCATAACATGCTGGTCCCCCGGATTTTCTCCGGATTCATCTGCAAAATCTATTGTTAGGTCTGCAGCCACGCCACGCACTATATGGTAACCATCATTCTTTAAAATGTTACCAGTGGGAGGCTTTTTCTGTTCCTGCAATGCGGCAACAGCGACCCGCAGTTGGGTCTTGCATTCCTCTAGTTCCTGGGACAGCCTAGTATTCTTCTCTGTAAGAACCTACACAATAAAGATGATCCTTAAATCAGTTCTGCTAACTGTTTCAAGTCTGAGGGGCTACTGATACATACAAATCGTCAGATTCACTCACCCGTACATCCTTTACATACTGATCCGTGGCTCTGGCTAGACCATCTTGAGCGGCACGGAGGTATGCCTCTCCAGAATTAAAGGCATCAAACGCCTCTGCTGAGAAACAAGCGTCACGGAGTATGGCCCGGCGGCGCCTATGATTCATGGTGCTTTCCACCTCTGAGTTTGTAGCAGATAACCTATCCACATCCTCTGTAGGGGGATTATCCGGCGCCTGCCCCATATCGGCTTCTGCCTCCGTGTCCGGTCCTGGTGCCCGACTGGTGGAAGCGTGATTGGCGACATCACTGGACATATTCCGGCGAGCGTTTTTTCTGTTAAAGAAACACGAGCGTCATTATATTTTGAAAAAGACGACAATCACGGAGCGAGGTTTGTTGTACCTTTGCGCCGGCGTCTCCATCCTAACCGCCTTCCTTTTTGGCCTACCCTGCCTCGATGCCTCCTGTTGGCGCGTTGCTGCAGGGCATCCCGAATGCCTTCCCTGTAAAAAAAGGGGCCATGAATATTGTGGGTGAAGTGTCTAAAAGGGGATCCTAATTTTTTGAGTTGGGACTTTTCGGTTTTTCTTACATGCGATGCAGGGAGCAGTCCGGGATAGTCGGCTGTAATGGCCACCATGGCATCGTCCCAGCTTAACTGATAGAACTGTCTGTTTATCAGCTCCACAGAAATAACCGGATCTTCTTCGAGTCCGGAGTCGAGGGACCGGTCCGGGTCCTCCGGCTGTGGAGAAGGGCTGCTGACCTCCCTGATGGCCTTTCGCAGTTCCTGCCGTAAGTTGGCAAGGTGAATACTTACAATGAAAAATGCGGGAAGATGGAAGTAAGGGGATATAGCTTACCCAGATCGGAGGATTGTACATGGAGAATCCGTCCCGTGGCTTCATGCGGGCGAACTCCTCCTCCTCTCCCTTGAATAGTTCGGACAGGATTTTGGTTAATGCGGCAGCATCGCCCAGACCCTTACGCCCATAGCGGGTGGCGTCATCCTCTCCATTGAAACACCACAAGGGGTGCCCATGATATTGAAGTGGTTGCACTCCCCGCATTATGCAAATCGACATAACTTCGGTTATTGCCAATCTTGACTGAGCCAGTGCCTTAATCCGGTTCATCAGATAGAGGACTTCTCTGTCGTCTTCCACCTGGGGGCTCCATGGGCGCCAACTTCGGTGCTTCTTCAGAGGAGCATTGTTGAACTCAGGAAGACCCCGCCGAACAGGGTCTGGAAGGGGAACGTCCTCCATATAAAACCATTCTGAAGGCCAGTCTTCGGACGGCTTCTTCGGGGTACCGGGCAGATATCCGGTATCGGTGATGCGCCATACTTCGGCTCCACCCACCTGATAAAGTGATTCCCTTTGTGTGCGAGGGACAAGGCAAAATAGCCTTTTCCACAACTCGAAGTGAGCCTCGCAGCCCAGGAACAACTCGCAGACGGCAACGTAGCCAGCGATGTGTAGGATGGAGGCAGGGGTGAGATTGTGTAGTGGAGGCCGTAGAACTCCAGGAGCCCGCGGAGGAACGGATGAATTGGAAATCCGAGTCCCCTTAGTAAGTAAGGAACAAGGCAAACCCGTTCCCCCACGGAGGGTCAGGGAAAGTTCTCCGCTTGCTCACCGCCATTGTAGGTGGCGAGCCCGGCTCGAACGGGCACCATGTATGCCGGAGGAAGAAATCCTCTGTTCTGCAGTTCGACCAATCGACTATGTGGGACTGAACACCTCTCTCAATCACCAAGCTTAGGGCTACGGGGGCGGGAGGAGGACCTATGGAGGTCGGCCATGCTGGAATGGATCTTTCCGAAATGCGCTCTGATGGATTCTCGCAGAGGGAGGATGGTGTGGATCGGATCTAAGAATCCCAATCCCTTTAATAGACAATTTATTTATCTGGCTGGGGGGTGAATGAAAAAATGCCCTTGCACCTCGTATTCGTCGATGCATGAGAAATTGCCCTTATTGGGCGCAGAAGCCAAGAGGATCAACATTTATGGGGCCGGATACTATTTACAAACACTTGGAAATTGGAGAAGAACCCGCCTTGCAATGCCGAAGACAATATTGCGCGCCGGACTCGTCGTCATTGAAGCCTGGTTCGGGGGCTACTGAGGGAGTCCTGGATTAGGGGGTCTCCGGACAGCCGGACTATTGGACTATGAAGATACAAGATTGAAGACTTCGTCCCGTGTCCGGATGAGACTCTACTTGGCGTGGAAGGCAAGCTAGGCAATACGGATATGTATATCTCCTTCTTTGTAACCGACCTTGTGTAACCCTAACCTCTCCGGTGTCTATATAAACCGGAGGGTTTTAGTCTATAGGACAACATACAATCATACCATAGGCTAGCTTTTAGGTTTTAGCCTCTCTGATCTCATGGTAGATCTACTCTTGTACTACCCATATCATCAATATTAATCAAGCACGACGTAGGGTTTTTACCTCCATCAAGAGGGCCCGAACCTAGGTAAAACATTGTGTCCCCTGCCTCCTGTTACCATCCGCCTTAGACGCATAGTTCGGGACCCCCTACCCGAGATCCGCCGATTTTGACACCGACACCTACCCTCGATGTACAACAGGCCAATTGATGTGCGTCGCACATAGGCCGGTAATTTCGCATCTCCCATTTATTTGCTTGGGTGAATTCCAGCAAGTAGAGGGTGTTTAGCGGTTCGTTCAAATTTTGGGAGAACGAGCATCCATGTTTACCTTACCAAGTTGATTCAAATCAAATTTATTAGCTTGCCACTTCTTTTTTAGATGGTGAGATGATGCTCGGGACTAATGTGCTTTTACATGCTCGTTGCTAACGATTTAATATTTCACGAAAAGTTGACCCAGTCAAAAAGAGGAATCAAACCCAAAATGAAATATCTCAATTCAGTGAAATAATTCGTTCACCTAGTGAAAATTGTGGACTAAATCCAAAATTGAAAACCTCAATTGAGTAGCATGTTGTATTACAGTACTCCACGAACATGCTGAAGGTCAAGTTAATGAACTTGTTTGATACGCATATCTCCGTTCATGTGTGGATTTCAAACATGACGTTCTCCAATTCGAATATTTGAATGCAAAATTATATCCAAACATTGTTTATATCAGTCTTCAATGCATAAACAAGACCTCCCCCTCTCCCGAACTCTTGTTCTTTCTCTAGCCGACAATCTTCGTTTCTATCGCACGCATACAGACACAAACCTCGTCAGTCCCTCTCTCTCTCTCTATATATATATCGGTCTTTCTAGTTCGCATGCTGCACACTCCATGTATAGGTCTCTTTGGCACACAATGTATGATTCTCTAGTCCAAGCTAAATATCTAGGGTGCACTCATCATACGCACACAAATTCCCTAGCTCGTTGTCCATAACTCTCTGATGCACCACTCCGTCATCTCGGGGCTCTTCTCTCTCTCTCTATCTCTCTCTCTCTTTCCCCATCTCCCTAGGTCACACATACAGATGCATATCTCACTCGCCCTGGATAGACCAATCTAAAACTCTCTCTCTCTCCCCCTCATTCTGTCTCCATCTGACATGCACACACACACACAATCTCACACCTAGCAAAGTATGATTATCTCTCACTCCATCGCAGGCACACGCAGTCCCCCCTATGTATATGACTATTTCTCAATCTCCATCCCAAACATACGCATTACCTCTTTCCCTCACTTGGTCTATCTCAATTTCTCTCGGGGCATCTATCTATCGCACACACACCTCGTCCCTTGATCTCCCACCCATATAGTCATCTCACTATCTCGAGGGGATCTCTCTATCACAAACACGCCCTCTCTCCCTCCCCATGCGTCCATCTTCTCCATATGTCCCTCTCGACCTCTGTCCCTTGTTGGCTAGACCTCTATTGGACACGTGCTATAGGGGGGGGGTCTCTCTGCATTGCAAACAACCACGCACTAGCTATCTTCGTGTATCTCCTCACCTCGCTTTTCTATCTCAGAGATGCATGTGTGATATGTTTGCATAAGACACACACACACACTTTCTCTCTATTTTATCGTTTGTTGCCCATTTCTCTTTCACACACACACACACTGTTTTTGCACACTCACTCTTTCTCCTTCACACGCACTTGATCTCTCTCGACTTAGGTACTCTCTTCGGTCCATAGCATATAGATTTATTGAAAAGTCAAACTTCACAAAGATTCACCAGGTACGTGGAGAAAAACATTTACATCTAGAACGACAAACATATATCATTAGATTCATCACAAGATGTAGTTTCATATGATGTATCGTTGGTATTGTAGATATAAATAATATTTTGTGTAAACCTGGTCAAAGTTTCCAAAGTTTGACTTCTAGAAAATTGATATGCACTGCGCACTATCGAACGGATCGATGGAGTATCTCTTTCTGTCTCAGCTATTTGACGCACCACTCAGCCGTATTGGGGCTCCTCTATCTCTCTCAAACTTTATATCTCCTTGGTTCACACATACACATATCTCGCTTGCACTACATAGACCCATCTAACAATCTCCGCCCTTGTTCTCTCTCTATGTGACACGCACCCCCAAGTACCATAATCTCCCACTCCATCATAGGCACACGCACTCCCCCTAAGTATGACTATCTCTCACTATCCATTAGGAACACACGTATTGTCTCCTTCCATTCCTATGTCTATCTCGATATCTCTCGGGGTATCTTCTATCGTGCACACACCTTGTCAGTCGATCTCCCGCCCATGTAGTTCAATCACGATCTTCAGGGGATCTCCCTATAACAAACACACACTCTCTCCTCCCCATGCCTGCATTTTCTCCATACGTCTCTCTTGACCTCTCTCCCTTGTTTGCCAGACGCCACGTGCTAGGGGTCTTTCTCTCTCGGTTGCAAACAACCACAAACTAACTCCTCACCTTGCTTCCGTTGTCAAAGATGCATGTGTGATATGTTTGCATAAGACACACACACTTTTTCTCTACTTTATCGTGACACAGACACACACACCCACACACACACACACACACACACACACACTTTTTTCACTCACTCGTTCAATCTCACACATACACACACTCTCTCTAGTTAGGTACTCTCTCACGTCCATAACATATGGATGTTTTGAAAAGTCAAACCTCAGAAAAGTTTGACCGGTATATGTGGAGAAAAACATTTACATATGGAACAATCAATAGATTCATCACAACATGTACTTAGTTCATATTATCATTTATCTTTTGTATTGTAGACATAAGTAATTTCTTTATAAACTTGGTCAGAGTTTCAAAAGTTTGACTTAAATTTTTTTATAGGCACTACATTATCGAACGGAGGGAGTAGCTCTTTTTCTCTCTGTACTATCTCTCTTTTTTTCTTTGGCATGGCTCTCTGTACTCTCACTTGATCTCTCTATACCGAGGGATTATACACACACTGTGTTAGCGTATAGCTCCGTATATTGTTTAGTTGACCGGTCAACAAGTCCACATGCTACCTTGTCAGCTCGTGTTCTCTATCTTGGTGTGCTCGCCCATGTGGAAGTGGGTAAAAATAAATAAACTGGAGGCCCATATGACATGCGGTGAAGTAAAAAAAGTTGAAACCACTCGTGGCAGCACCCCGCACGCTAGTAAATTGAGGGCACACTTCTTCTGAATGAAGGGCGCACTCACGCACACCACACCACTGCGCGGCGGCATGCAAACAAGGATGCACTCGCGCAGACCCAACACACAATACACATGAGCACACGTGTACACCGGCGTCACCGCCGGCTGAGATGGATATCGAGGGAGCCAACAAGCGAAGGTGTCTTGAGCCAAAACTGCATCCAACGAGCCTGTACTTCATCAGCGGCCTCCCCGATGACATGATGCTCATCCTCATCGCCCTCCTCCCCACCAAATCTACAATGTGGACCACCCTGCTCTCCTGACGGTGGCACGCCCTCTGGCACGGCGTCCCCCTCAACCTCACCGTTGATAGCTACCTCTGCGACGGGGATTGCAAATGCATGGCCGCAGTCTCCAAGATCCTTGCATCGCACCCTAGGCCAGCTAGATGCCTTGACATCCGCATGTTCAGTACCAACTAAAAGTTCCAAGCCTAGTTCGACAAGTGGTTCTTATCCCCTTCCCTAGATCAGCTCGAGGAGCTCAGCTTTGAAGCTGGATGATGTCGCTGTCTGATGCCGTCCGCGCTTGGCCTCACACCAACACTGCGCCGCTAGCTTTAGCTCCTGCTATTTTCCCCAGATTAATGCCGTGCCCACCCTTCTTCTCCCTCAACTCAAGTAGCTTGACCTCTTCGACATTAGCATCTCGAAGAAGACTATGGATCGCCTGCTCCACGGCTATACTGCGCTCGAGTACCTTCGTTTTCGGCAGATCCATGGGTTCATTAGCCTCCACATCTCGTCGACGAATCTCTGATGGATTTATGTGTCTTGCTGGCCCCGCAACAAGGCATCAATTGGGAAGAGATCACTTGAGCTGTTCCACGTTAGGGTCATTGAGAATGCACCTTTCCTTGAGAGATTGCTTGTATCTGATCTAGAAGGTCCAACAAAAATTAGGGTCATTGACATGCCGAAATTGATAGCGTTGGTGTACTCACTTCCAAATTCTTCGAACTCTTTATTGGATCCATAATCGTTCAGGTACAACACTCATCTTCTTCTCCGTCTTCTTGGAATTCACATTTTTAAATTTCTTCTTGATGTATTTACGCCTGTCATCCAGAAAATGATTCCCACAAGCTTGGCCCAGTCTGTGTGCATAGTGAAGATCTTGGGAATAAAATCTACCGGCCCCAATCTGGATCAAGTTGGAGGATTTCTTAGATGCTTTCCGTGCACGGAGAAGCTACTCATCAAGGTGAAACTTATTTCCTATTAGTAAACGGTAATCACAACGTAGCTTAATTTTTTCATAATTTTCCCAAATTATGATGTCAAGTGTAGTGTTCAAAACTGCATCTACACACTGCACCGAAAGAAATGTTTTTAGTATTTTTTTCCTCACGTGATCACCTGCATCATTTTGTTGTTGTACCAGTAGCCTAGGCTAGTCATAGTGACAAGTAACTTAGACTAGTAACTCTATGGTTAGCCTACGAGCAAGTACTACCTCCATCCTGGTTTACTCTTCGTATTTTGTAGTATCAAAATTTGACCATAGATTAACTGACAAAATGTTAATGCACATCACTAAAAGTTATATCGTTGGATTCGTATTTGAACATAATTTCAAATGGTATAATTTTTGGTGACATGCATTGGCATTTTCTTAGGTAAATCTATGGTCAAAATTTTACACTAAATATGAGGTAGTACAAATATGGGCTATCACGGTCCTCCACTACGTAGGCCAAAACACGTGCCAAATTCACTTCTAATGCATTTGGCATCGATGCCCTCGATTTCTCAACTGGTGCCCCAATCTGGATCACCTACTTTGCTCCGGTGCCAAATTAACTCATGCAATGAAAAAACACTTGCATGGGAGAGGGAGAGGACTGAGGCAATAAAACCCACTTGTTTGGGAGAGGGAGAGGCTGGTATAGTTGGTTTGTTTTATTTGTTTATACATGTGGGTCTGTGTGCACAGCGGTGCTAACTCTCTCACATTGCTAGAGCGGTGCCAAAATCTTTTGATTTGACATCGATGCTTATTATGTGGCATACTTTTGAGAAATATGGCATCGGTCACATAGTGGAAGGTAACAAATGCCCAAGCTCTTCACGTGCTCCTAGGTAAATGAGAGGAAAGAGAAAGATAGATAGAGAGAGATAGAGAGAGAGAGTGTGTGTGTGTGTGAACAAATATCACTAGCCTTAGAGCCAACCCTATAGCCAACCTTATTGTATGAGCGAATGATATGGATACCTCTTGATGACATAGAAATCTTATATAGCCAACTGCTCTAATATATTATCTTCTTTTGTAGATAAAAAAGAACTGAAAGTGAAAAATGTGCTGCATTATAACAATCTCATCGAATGCCTTGATCTCCATCTTATAGAAATTGATTTGATCGACTACCGAGGCAGCACATCTGAGATTAAATTGGCCAGGTTCTTTGTGCTGGAGGCAAGTGTGCTCAAGGTAATGAGGTTTGGCGTTCTCTGGCGCAACAATGAATGCGTGCTGATCACTGCAAGCATCTAAGCATAGATGACAAAGGCTCCGTGGAAGCTGAGTTTGTTTTTGAAACATCAAGTCACAGGAGACTTAAAAATTTATTTGCCCATTAGTGACTTGTAAGGGCGGTGGATTTTATTTTGTACGATGATGCTACATCCAACTAAAGTAATGAGAGTTCTTACGTAAACCTCCTCATAATTCCCTCTTCCTAGGTGCAAAATTACTCCTAGCATTTGCAATATCAGTTTGAAACTTCTAATATTACGACTATCCAGCATGAGGTACTATGTTACGATAAATTCACGAGCATAGGTGCGACAACAATATACCCATTACTCGAGTACCATATTTACTATTACTCGTGGCAACGCACAAGAAATTATGTCGAACACGACTAGTTGTAAGCAGGCTAGCTCTACAGCCATGATGATAGTGAGTGCACACGGTGAGGCTAACTTTGGTATGCCGGACACGACACCTACACTCAGGTGTCATCTCCAGCGCAGGCTCTTGTCACTTCACTGTGAGGAGCAGCACGTAATAATTTGACCAACGGGTAGTATAGTACTACTACATTGGTAGTACGACTAGTACTAGCACCATCATCAAGATTTAGTAGTACAACCACCTCCATCTGGATTATATTTAGTGTTTAACTGCCAATATCTAGTAATGCATCGATACGTCTGCAACGTATCTATAATTTTTTTTGGATGTTTTACAATCATTTTATAGCAACTTTATGTCATTTTTTGGGACTAACCTATTGACATAGTGCCCAGTGCCAGTTGCTGTGTTTTTCTTGTTTTTTACTTCGTAGAAAATCAATACCAAACGGAGTCCAAACGTAGCGGAACTTTTTGGAGAATTTTCTAGGCCAGAGGACATGGGATGGGCCAAATAAGTACCAGAGGGGTGCCCCGAGGGGGGCACAATCCACACGGGCGCGCCTGGGGTCCTAGGCACACCCTCGTGGTTGTGCCCACCTCGGCGGCCTCCGGCACCGCCTCTTTGCTCTATAAATACCCCAATATTCCAAAAACCCTAGGGGAGTCAACGAAACACAATTCCAGCCACCGCAAGTTCCAGAAACCACAGATCCAATCTAGACACCATCACGGAGGGGTTCATCATCCTCATTGGTGCCTCTCCGATGATGCGTGAGTAGTTCATTGTAGACGTAGGGGTCCATATTTACTATCTAGATGGCTTCCTCTCTCTCTCTCTCTCTAGATTATCAATACAATGGTCTCTTGGAGATCTATTTGATGTAACTCTTTTTGCGGTGTGTTTGTTGGGATCCGATGAACTTTGAGTTTACGATCAGATCTATTTTATCCATGAATGTTATTTGAGTTTTGACCTCTTATATGCATGATTGCTTATAGCCTCATATTTCTTCTTCGAATCTTTGGTTTAGTTAGGCCGACTAGATCGATTTTTCTTGCCATTGGAAGAGGTGCTTTGTGATGGGTTCGATCTTACGGTGCTCAATCCCACTGGCAGAAGGGGAATTGACACATATGTATCGTTTATATTAAGGATAACAAGATGGGGTCTATTCCTACATGAGTAGATCTTGTCTACATCATGTCATCGTTCTTATTGCATTACTCCATTTTTCCATAAACTTAATACACTAGATGCATGCTGGATAGTGGTCGATGTGTGGAGTAATAGTAGTAGATGCAGGCAGGAGTCGGTCTACTAATCTGGGACGTGATGCCTATATATTTATCGTTGCCTGGATATCGTCATAATTATTTGAAGTTCTACAATTTCCCAACCATAATTTGTTTACCCGTTGTATGCTATTTTTCTCGAGAGAAGCCACTAGTGAAATCTACGGCCCCCGAGTTTCTTCTTTATCATATTTGCCTTCGAGATCTATTTTTATTTGCTTTTATCCAAAACCCAAAAATAACTTGCTGCAATTTTTTGTTATTTATTTTATCTCGCGTTCCCGCGAGATCTATTTATCCAATCTACTACAATTTTATCTATCTTTTTTTAATAGAAAATTTTATCCATCTTTTTGTCCGGGAGGGATTGACAACCCTTCTTTTACGCCGAGATGCAAGTATTTGTTCTTTGTGTGCAGGTGTCCTTCACATAGTGTTGCGTGGTCGTCCTACTAGTTCGATAACCTTGGCTCATCACCGAGGGAAATACCTACTGTAGATGTGCTGCATCATCGCTTCCTCTTTGGGGAAATACCGACGTAGTTCAAGCCGCATCAAAAGGAATTTCTGGCGTCGTTGCCGGGGAGACACCATCAACATCTATCAAGTCCTAATCACAAATATCATCTCCTTGCAATTTACATTATTTGCCATTTGCCTCTCGTTTTCATCTCCCCCACTTCTAAAACGTTTTTGCAAAAGCCCAAAAATATTTGCCTTTTTATTTGCCTTCTTTTTCATTTGCCTTTTTCTCATTAGATCTCTTGTTTGCTATCTTTGCTTGTGTTGCCATGTGTCTTCTGTTTGCTTGCATCTTTGCTTGCTAAAAATCTATTGATATGGATCCTCATCCAGTTGCTAATCTTTTTAAAAGATCCAATTATGATGAACCAATTGCTAGTGATTTGAGTGCACTAGATTATCTCTATGAAGTTTTGCTTGAGATTCATGAATATGAAAATTGTGTTGAAGTGTCAAAAGAAGAAACTTATAAAGTGATTAATGATAGCTTCTTGGATGAAAAGCATGATTGCAATGGTATTGCTATAAATTCTATTAATGTCAATTGTGTTAATATTATGCAAAACCCCAAGCTTGGGGATGCTAATTTTGCTATGTCCACTACTGATTGGAATGATCATGATTGGGGTGATAATGCTTCTTACGATCTTGATAATTTATTTAAGCCTCATGATGAATATGGTATTCATAATAATGTTTGCAATAATATTGAAAGTGGGTTTGGAAGAGCATCAACTGTAGGTAAAAATAATCCCGAATATTTGGAGGGTGTTCAATCTTATGAAATTTTTGATGAAAGTGGGTTTGGAGAGGTCATGACTTTATTTGATGATAATCCCACTATTTTGGAAGAGTGTCAACTTTGCATGCATGTGGTTCATGAAGAGAAAGTTGTACGATGGCTATATTGTTGAATTTGATTATGACCCTACATGTAATTATTATGAGGAAAAAATGGTTGTAGAAATTTTCATCTTACTAATTTACCTCCCGTTATGTTGAGATTGCTATTGTTTCTTTCTTCTTCCCTGCTTATGCTATATATTTCTTGTCTTGAAAATTTGTTTGCTTTAAAATCCCTATGCATCGGAAGTATGTTATACTTAAATGTGTGTCTGATTTTAGGTTCCGGCAAAACCCTTGAGGTTCAAACACTGGGGTGCGCACAAAGATCTCTCCCCTCTCTAGCTTGCACGCATCATGATCTCACGGCCTAGCTCGACAGACCCAAAGAACACGAGACACAAGAGTTTATACTGGTTCGGGCCACCGATGTGTTGTAATACCATACTCTAGTGTGGTGTGGTGGATTGCCTCTTGGGCTCAGGATGAATAGTTACAAGGGAAGAACAACCTCCTAAGGTGGGGTGTTCTTTTTCTTGGTGTGTTGATCCTATTTCGAATCCTCTCAGAATGAGATCCTCCCCTTTCTGGTGGTGGCTAGTCCTATATATATAGAGACCCGGGTCCTCTTCCCAAATATTAGGCAGGAAGGGATCCCATAACAGCCAATTTGAAGGGGGCAGCTAGTACAAGCTATCCTGACAAAAGATGGTCTTGGCCTGCCAAAGGATCTGGTGGTGACGCCGCCTTGGGCTCCACGGGGACCTTCGTCCTGCGGTCCTGCTGGTCTTGGTCTTGTTGCACCGATATGGAAACCTTTGCCTGATGCCTCGGGACTCCTTGCCCACGCTTGCCTCTTTAGCATCAAAGAGGAAACGAGGACTGCGTGCGTTGGCGCCCGCCTGGCTCCATTCATCATGGCTTGCGTCACACAAACCTCGCGAGGTGTCCCTTGCCTTGATCTCTCTGCCCCTCGTGAGCCGTCCTGGTGAGGCCGCCCCTGAGGAGGTCTTGTGTCATCTGCCTCGCGAGGCTTGGCCCCTCGCGAGGGTCTTGAGTGTTTGCTGGTGAAGATGGGTCGTACAGGGCCGCTGATGGAGCCACGCCGCAGGCCACAGGCAGGCAAGTCGGGGGACCCCCATTCCCAGAACGCCGACAATAGCCCATGGCGCGCTCGGGCTTGGCTTTGAGGCGAAGCCAAAGGGCAAGGGCGGAGCGTCGCGGGCCCCAACAGCCTGCGGCTACGGTTGGCGTGTGGCGACTGATTGGATGTGGGTGTCTCCGCATCCCCATGCTGCCTCGGCAACTGCCCATCTGACAAAAAGGACGGTGCGGGCAATGCTTGCCTTCATTGCTTTCCTTCGCCTTGCTCCAGATCCCCTCTATTGCTCCTTACTTCCGAAATCTCCAGATCTGCTTCAATCCCCTTCGAGCTTCCGCCCAATGGTGCCTCGGAAGCCCAAGGCCGTTTCGCTGTGTGCCTGGTACGAGCCGGCTCTGGACGCGCCCAATGTCTTGGAGAAGAACCTCGCCGCCACGTACCTACTGACGGTGGGGGAAAACAACGAGAAGGGGAAGACCGAGCTCCCGGCTGGCTCCGCCGTGCTGGAGGCTTCAAAGAGATCCTTCTATCCCTTCTTCATGAGCAGCGTCGTCGCCGGCCTGGTTCCCCCCCTTCTCCGACTTCTTATATGCGGTCCTCCAACATTACGGGTTGCAGGATCTCCATCTCCATCCCAATTCTGTTCTCCTCTTGTTGATCTTTGCCTTCTATTGTGAGGCATATGTTGGAGTGATGCCGTCCGTGGAACTGCTGCGCCACTTCTTCTTCCTCTGAATCAACGACGGCCACACCTCGGGGTGTGCCAACTTCGTCGCAGCTGGCAAGGCCAACACGATCTCGAAGGCTGGCAAGAAGGCCGATGGCTTTAGGAGCAAGTGGGTCATGATGGACGCTAAGTGCATCCGCCCACGGTTGAAGCTGCCGACGGAGATGCCCCAATCTGACGAGGGGTGGTCCCGCACGAAGCTTACTGACGACCAGGCGAAGGTGGTGCTGGAGAAGATGACCGCCGACCTAAGGCCGGGCAATGCGAAGGCGGCGAAGATGACGGGGGCCATGCTCATGAGGGAGTTCTTGACGCTGTGGGTGGCTCCTCTCCAGGCGCCCTCGCGCCCCTTGTGGACGCTCGCGGACGGAGAGGACAAGCTCCGCCTGAGTCCGGAGGCTTTGTCTGAAGAGCAGCTGGCCGTGGCTCTCCGCCTCTTGGTCGGGGACAACCAAGAGTATCCGCCGAGTGCCCACGCCCCCTTGTTCCTTCGGAAGGACGGGGCGCTGGTCGTGGCCGCCATGCACACCTTTGACGGGCGCGACCTAGTGCCGCCGGCGCCCTCTCAAGTCCCGGTGGCGACGGTGACGGTGGACGTGTCTTCTGGCGATTCCCGCAGGGATGGGGAAGATGAGAAGGACGAGGAGCATGACTCAAAGGCGACCCCCGAGGGTATGGGGGAGACCTCCCCCTTGTGTAAGGCCGACATCCTCCGCACCCTGCCTGATGACGATGTCGGCGTCCTCCCGGAGAGAGAGGAGCCACCCGTGGTTCCGACGAAGGGCAGGTCGGCGCTGCTCTCCTGGGATGACGCTCCTTCCTCGCCGCCGCCTAGAGTTGCTTCCGGTCCATCTGCTGCCCCTGCTTCTACTCCTGGAGCCCGCGCGTCCGCGCCTCAAGCTGCGAAGCTCTCCAGCTTCAAGCTTACGAAGCGGAGGGACTATGCTGCGGTGGACCAGTAAGTGTTCTTGTCCTGCCTTGTTCTTGCTTCTACTGGTCGTCCTTAATGCTTCTTCATTGTGCAACTAGGCCGACGCCCGCGACGAAGAGGAGAAGGGAGGACGAGGTGGTACTGCTTGAGCCCAGATCGCCTCCTGTGGCTGCACCCCTCTCC
The DNA here is from genome assembly GCF_003073215.2 of Triticum urartu. Classification (NCBI taxonomy): domain Eukaryota; kingdom Viridiplantae; phylum Streptophyta; class Magnoliopsida; order Poales; family Poaceae; genus Triticum; species Triticum urartu. The sequence goes on along the minus strand of NC_053027.1, from coordinate 201,135,103 downwards.
ATGGGTAAGGGCGGCGAAGGCGCTCGTGCTTCTCCAGCCCGATCATCCTCGCGAGGCTGGGCGGAGCATCCACGGGAGGAGTCAGCCCCCGTGGCCCCGCTGGCTCCGGAGGTGCCAGCGTCCATCTCGGGCGCTGGGCTCCCCAAGGCTCAGGAGCCTTTAGCCTCCCAGGCCATGGTGACGACGACGCCTCCTCCTCCTCCTGCCGCATTACTGTCTCTGGGTTCTTCCACCTCTCCTGACGTCCTGGAGCAGGCTCTTTCTATGATGGCCATGCTGCGAGAAGATCTTCAAGGCACCGACCGTCACCTGGTGGCTGGGCGCCTTGGGCTGGTCTCTGGCTGGCTTCACTCCGATGCGTCCATCCGGGCGACGCTGAGCCAAGCTGCTGACGACTCTGAGAAGGACAGGGAGGCCGTCACTCAAGTTGTGGCCGCCTGCGAGGCGGCGCTGAAGGGTGCTGGGGCCGCCCAGGACCGTTGCCAGTCGCTGGAGGCTGAGCTAGAGATCATGTGGAGGGAGTGTGTGAAAGAAGCCCGAGGCCGCAAGGCATAGGAGGAGAAGATGAAGGCCCGAGAGGACGCCGTCAAGGATCGCGCGCCGAACTAGAGAAGTTGGCAAAGGCATAGGCCACTGAGCGCAGCCGGCTGGAGGAGCTAGAGGAGAAGCTGAAGGCTGAGAAGGTCGAGCTTGACGCCAAGGCAAAGGTCCTGGCTGAGGACCGCATGGCCTTCTGATGTCTACTACACAACCTTCTTCTTGTAGACGTTGTTGGGCCTCCAAGTGCAGAGGTTTGTAGGACAGTAGCAACTTTCCCTCAAGTGGATGACCTAAGGTTTATCAATCCATAGGAGGCGTAGGATGAAGATGGTCTCTCTCAAGCAACCCTGCAACCAAATAACAAAGAGTCTCTTGTGTCCCCAACACACCCAATACAATGGTAAATTGTATAGGTGCACTAGTTCGGCGAAGAGATGGTGATACAAGTGCAATATGGAAAGTAGATAAAGGTATTTGTAATCTGAAATTATAAAAACAGCAAGGTAACTAATGATAAAAGTGAGCGTAAACGGTATTGCAATGTGTGGAAACAAGGCCTAGGGTTCATACTTTCACTAGTGCGAGTCATCTCAACAATAATAACATAATTGGATCACATAACTATCCCTCAACATGCAACAAAGAGTCACTCCAAAGTCACTAATAGCGGAGAACGAAGGGATTGTGGTAGGGTACGAAACCACCTCAAAGTTATTCTTTCCAATCAATCCGTTGGGCTATTCCTATAAGTGTCACAAACAGCCCTAGAGTTCGTACTAGAATAACACCTTAAGACACAAATCAACCAAAACCCTAATGTCACCTAGATACTCCATTGTCACCTCAAGTATCCGTGGGTATGATTATACGATATGCGTCACACAATCTCAGATTCATCTATTCAACCAACACATAGAACCTCAAAGAGTGCCCCAAAGTTCCTACCGAAGAATCACGACGAAAACATGTGCCAACCCCTATGCATAGGTTCATGGGCGGAACCCGCAAGTTGATCACCAAAACATACATCAAGTGAATCACGTGATATCCCATTGTCACCACAGATACGCACGGCAAGACATACATCAAGTGTTCTCAAATCTTTAAAGACTCACTCCGATAAGATAACTTCAAAGGGGAAACTCAGTTCATTACAAGAGAGTAGAGGGGGGAGAAAACATCATAGGATCCAAATATAATAGCAAAGCTCGCGATACATCAAGATCGTGCCAAATCAAGAACACAAGAGAGAGAGAGATCAAACACATAGCTACTGGTACATACCCTCAGCCCCGAGGGAGAACTACTCCCTCCTCGTCATGGAGAGCACCGGGATGATGAAGATGGCCACCGGAGAAGGATTGCCCCCTCCGGCAGGGTGCCGGAACAGGTCTAGATTGGTTTTCGGTGGCTACGGAGGCTTCTGGCGGCGGAACTCCCGATCTATTGTCTGTTCTGGAAGTTTTAGGGTACGTGAGTATATATGGGTGCAGGAAGTACGTCGGTGGAGCTTCGGGGGCCCCACGAGGCAAGGGGCGTGCCCTAGGGGGGGCACCCCCCACCCTCGTGAGCACCTCCCTTGGCTCCTGACGTGGGGTCCAAGTCCATCAGGTAGCTTTCCTTCCAAAAATAACTTCTCCAGTTGATTTCGTTCCGTTTCGACTCCGTTTGATATTCCTTTTCTTCGGAACACTGAAATAGGCAAAAAACATCAATTCTGGGCTTGGCCTCCGGTTAATAGGTTAGTCCCAAAAATAATATAAAAGTGAATAATAAAGCCCAATATTGCCCAAAACAGTAGATAACATAGCATGGAGCAATCAAAAATTATAGATACATTGGAGACGTATCAAGCATCCCCAAGCTTAATTCCTGCTCGTCCTCGAGTAGGTAAATGATAAAAACAGAATTTTTGATGTGGAGTGCTACTTGGCATAATTTCAATGTAATTCTTCTTAATTGTGGCATGAATATTCAGATCCGAAAGATTCAAGACAAAAGTTCATATTGACATAAAAATAATAATACTTCAAGCATACTAAATAAGCAATCATGTCTTCTCAAAATAACATGGCCAAAGAAAGTTCATCCCTACAAAATCATATAGTTTAGTCATGCTTCATTTTCGTCACACAAGAATGCTCTCATCATGCACAACCCCGATGACAAGCCAAGCAATTGTTTCATACTTTAGTAATCTCAAACCTATAAACTTTCACGCAATATATGGGCGCGAGCCATGGACATAGCACTATGGGTGGAATAGAATATAATGAGGGGGTTATGTGGAGAAGACAAAAAGGAGAAAGTCTCACATCAACGAGGCTAATCAATGGGCTATGGAGATGCCCATCGATTGATGTTAATGTGAGGAGTAGGGATTGCCATGCAACGGATGCACTAGAGCTATAAATGTATGAAAGCTCAACAAAAGAAACTAAGTGGGTGTGCATCCAACTTGCTTGCTCATGAAGACCTAGGGCACTTGAGGAGGCCCATTGTTGGAATATACAAGCCAAGTTCTATAATGAAAAATTCCACTAGTATATGAAAGTGACTAAACAAGAGACTCTCTATCATGAATATTATGGTGCTACTTCGAAGCAAAAGTGTGGCAAAGGATAGTAGCATTGTCCCTTCTCTATTTTTCTCTCATTTTTTGGGCCTTCTCTTTTTTATGTCCTTTCTCTTTTTTTTGGGCCTTCTCTTTTTATGGCCTTTCTCTTTTTTTTATTCCTCACTTGGGACAATGCTCTAGAAAATGATGATCATCACACTTCTATTTATTTACAACTCAATGATGACAACTCGATACTAGAACAAGGTATGACTCCATATGAATGCCTCCGGCGGTGTACCGGGATTGCGATGAATCATGTGTGACATGTATGAAAAATTATGAACGGTGGCTTTGCCACAAATATGATGTCAACTACATGATCATGCAAAGCAATATGGCAATGATGATGCGTGTCATAAAGAACAGAATGGTGGAAAGTTGCATGGCAATATATCTCGGAATGGCTATGGAAATGCCATACTAGGTAGGTATGGTGGCTGTTTTGAGGAAGATATAAGGAGGTTTATGTGTGATAGAGCGTATCATATCACGGGGTTTGGATGCACCGGCGAAGTTTTCACCAACTCTCAATGTGAGAAAGGGCAATGCACGACATCGAAGAGGCTAGCAAGGATGGAAGGGTGAGAGTGCGTATAATCCATGGACTCAACATTAGTCATAAAGAACACACATACTTATTGCAAAAATCTACAAGTCATCAAAAACCTCGGTACTACGCGCATGCTCCTAGGGGGACAGATTGGTAGGAAAAGACCATCGCTCGTCCCCGACCGCCACTCATAAGGAAGACAATCAAATAACACCTCATGTTTCAAATTTGTTACACAATGTTTACCATACGTGCATGCTACAGGACTTGCAAACTTCAACACAAGCATTTCTCAAATTCACAACTACTCAACTAGCACGACTTTGATATTATTACCTCCATATCTTAAAACAATCATCAAGCATCAAACTTCTCTTAGTATTCAATACTCTATATGAAAGTTTTTACTATTCTTGGATACCTAGCATATTAGGATTATTTAAGCAAATTAACATGCTATTTAAAACTCTCAAAATGATATAAGTGAAGCATGAGAGTTCATCTATTTCTATGATACCACCACCGTGCTCTACAAAGATATAAGTGAAGCACTAGAGCAAATGACAAACTACTGCGAAAGATATAAGTGAAGATCAATGAGTAGTCGAATAATTATGCAACTATGTGAAGACTCTCTAACATTTAATAATTTCAGATCTTGGTATTTTATTTAAACAGCAAGCAAAACAAAATAAAATAAATTGACGCTCCAAGAAAAACACATATCATGTGGTAAATAAAAATATAGCTCCAAGTAAAGTTACCGATAGAAGTAGACGAAAGAGGGGATGCCTTCCGGGGCATACCCAAGCTTAGGCTCTTGGCTATCCTTGAATATTACCTTGGGTGCCTTGGGCATCCCCAAGCTTAGGCTCTTGCCACTCCTTATTCCATAGTCCATCGAATCATACCCAAAACTTGAAAATTTCACAACACAAAACTTAACAGAAAACTCGTAAGCTCCATTAGTATAAGAAAATAAATCACCACTTGAAGGTACTGTAATGAAATCATTCTTAATTTATATTGGTGTTAAACCTCCTGTATTCCAACTTATCTATGGTTAATACCCTCCGATAGTACTCATGGATTCATCAAAATAAGCAAACAACACATCGCAAACAGAATCTGTCAAAAACAGAAAAGTCTGTAGTAATCTGAATCAAACGTATACTTATGGAAATCATAAAATTCTCAAATAAATTGCTGTACCTGAGGAATTTATCTATTAATCATATGCAAAAAGAATTAACTAAATAGCACTCTTCAATAAAAAATGGCAGCAATTCTCGTGAGCGCTAAAGTTTCTGTTTTTTACAGCATGATCAACAAGACTTTCCCCAAGTCTTCCCAAAGGTTCTACTTGGCACAAACACTAATTAAAACATAAAAAATCAATCATAACAGAGGCTAGATAAATTATTTATTACTAAACAGGAGCAAAAAGCAAGGAACGAAAATAAAGTTGGGTTGCCTCCCAACAAGCGCTATCGTTTAACGCCCCTAGCTAGGCATGATAATGACAATGATGCTCACATAAAGGATAAGAATTGAAACATAAAGAGAGCATCATGAACAATATGACTAGCACATTTAAGCCTAACCCACTTCCTATGCATAGGGATTTTGTGAGCAAACAACTTGTGGAAACAAGAATCAACTTGCATAGGAAGGTAAAACAAACATAACTTCAAAATTTTAAGCACATAGAGAGGGAACTTGATATTATTGAAATTTCTACAAACATATGTTCCTCCCTCATAATAATTTTCAATAGAATCATGAATGAATTCAACAATATAACCAGCACCTAAAGCATTCTTTTCATGATCTACAAGCATAGAAAATTTACTACTCTCCACACAAGCAAAATTCTTCTCATGAATAATAGTGGGAGCAAACTCAACAAAATAACTATCATGTGATTGAAAATTAAGATCAAGATGAAAAGTTTCATGGTTATCATTATTCTTTAAAGCATACTTGTCATCACAATAATCATCATAGATAGGAGGCATGCTTTCATCATAATAAATTTACTCATCAAAACTTGGGGGACAAAAAATATCATCTTCATCAAACATAGCTTCCCCAAGCTTGTGGCTTTGCATATCATTAGCATCATGGATATTCAAGGAATTCATACTAACAACATTGCAATCATGCTCATCATTCAAATATTTAGTGCCAAACATTTTATAGATTTCTTCTTCTAGCACTTGAGCACAATTATCCTTTCCATCATACTCACGATAGATATTAAAAAGGTGAAGCGTATGAGACAAACTCAATTCCATTTTTTTATAGTTTTCTTTTATAAACTAAACTAGTGATCAAACAAGAAACTAAAGACTCGATTGCAAGATCTAAAGATATATCTTCAAGCACTCACCTCCCCGGCAACGACGCCAGAAAAGAGCTTGATGTCTACTACACAACCTTCTTCTTGTAGACGTTGTTGGGCCTCCAAGTGCAGAGGTTTGTAGGACAGTAGCAACTTTCCCTCAAGTGGATGACCTAAGGTTTATCAATCCATAGGAGGCGTAGGATGAAGATGGTCTCTCTCAAGCAACCCTGCAACCAAATAACAAAGAGTCTCTTGTGTCCCCAACACACCCAATACAATGGTAAATTGTATAGGTGCACTAGTTCGGCGAAGAGATGGTGATACAAGTGCAATATGGAAAGTAGATAAAGGTATTTGTAATCTGAAATTATAAAAACAGCAAGGTAACTAATGATAAAAGTGAGCGTAAACGGTATTGCAATGTGTGGAAACAAGGCCTAGGGTTCATACTTTCACTAGTGCGAGTCATCTCAACAATAATAACATAATTGGATCACATAACTATCCCTCAACATGCAACAAAGAGTCACTCCAAAGTCACTAATAGCGGAGAACGAAGGGATTGTGGTAGGGTACGAAACCACCTCAAAGTTATTCTTTCCAATCAATCCGTTGGGCTATTCCTATAAGTGTCACAAACAGCCCTAGAGTTCGTACTAGAATAACACCTTAAGACACAAATCAACCAAAACCCTAATGTCACCTAGATACTCCATTGTCACCTCAAGTATCCGTGGGTATGATTATACGATATGCGTCACACAATCTCAGATTCATCTATTCAACCAACACATAGAACCTCAAAGAGTGCCCCAAAGTTCCTACCGAAGAATCACGACGAAAACATGTGCCAACCCCTATGCATAGGTTCATGGGCGGAACCCGCAAGTTGATCACCAAAACATACATCAAGTGAATCACGTGATATCCCATTGTCACCACAGATACGCACGGCAAGACATACATCAAGTGTTCTCAAATCTTTAAAGACTCACTCCGATAAGATAACTTCAAAGGGGAAACTCAGTTCATTACAAGAGAGTAGAGGGGGGAGAAAACATCATAGGATCCAAATATAATAGCAAAGCTCGCGATACATCAAGATCGTGCCAAATCAAGAACACAAGAGAGAGAGAGATCAAACACATAGCTACTGGTACATACCCTCAGCCCCGAGGGAGAACTACTCCCTCCTCGTCATGGAGAGCACCGGGATGATGAAGATGGCCACCGGAGAAGGATTGCCCCCTCCGGCAGGGTGCCGGAACAGGTCTAGATTGGTTTTCGGTGGCTACGGAGGCTTCTGGCGGCGGAACTCCCGATCTATTGTCTGTTCTGGAAGTTTTAGGGTACGTGAGTATATATGGGTGCAGGAAGTACGTCGGTGGAGCTTCGGGGGCCCCACGAGGCAAGGGGCGTGCCCTAGGGGGGGCACCCCCCACCCTCGTGAGCACCTCCCTTGGCTCCTGACGTGGGGTCCAAGTCCATCAGGTAGCTTTCCTTCCAAAAATAACTTCTCCAGTTGATTTCTTTCCGTTTCGACTCCGTTTGATATTCCTTTTCTTTGAAACACCGAAATAGGCAAAAAAACAACAATTCTGGGCTGGGCCTCCGGTTAATAGGTTAGTCCCAAAAATAATATAGAAGGCGGATAATAAAGCCCAATATTGCCCAAAACAGTAGATAACATAGCATGGAGCAATCAAAAATTATAGATATGTTGGAGACGTATCACCTTCAAGCTCCTTGAAGATAGGGCTCAGACGGCGCTGCAGTCGCTCTACGAGAAGGGCCTGGAGGAGCCACTAGCCACCGCCGACGAGGGCCACAACCAGCTGCTTCCTTATCTGGTCGGTGCACTGGAGGATGCTATGAGCGGCATCGGCCCCATGGCGGAGGAAGAATCCTGCGTTCTTTCCTTAGCTGTGCTGACGCGCGTCTTCAGCCACCTCCATCTTCGCGATCCTGCCGCCCGCCTTGACGAGCTGCTGGAGCCTATGAAAGACGAGCTTTGCGAGGACGCTGCTGCAGCTGTGCAGGGTCAGGTGGAGGCCCTGCTGAAGAGGTTCCGCGCCTTCACTCCCGCGTCCCCGGTCGACAGTGCTACTGATCCTGCAACTCTGGCTGGTAGTACAGGTGAAGGCGACATCGTTGGAGAAGAAGCATCCCTCATGGGTGACGGCGGTGTCCAGGGATGACGGGACAACTTGCTGGCGGCTCCTTTCTTGTTTTAGTTTCTGCAATGTGCACCATGCCTCGTGGAGGCGTTAAAATCGTGCTTGGTTTCAGGGGAACAATATGTCTTGTAATATTTGCTTTGAAATTTTGCGATTTCCTTTCCATTTGCTTTACGTTCTACGTCGGCAGGGCCCGACCCCGCGCATACCTCAACCGCCGTTGGGCCGTCCGGATCACCAGGACGGACCAAGGAGTGGGGGCTACGTGATCAGTTAGGCTCCTGAGTCGCGATGCTCAAGAGTCCCCCTTGACGCGCAAACAGCCTATAGAAAGGAGATCTAGAAGTAGTCCTAGTGTTCTACGTCGGTAGGGACCGACCCCGCGCATACCTCAGTCGCCATTGGGTCGTCCGGATCACCAGGACAGACCAAGGAGTGAGGGGCTACGTGATCAGTTAGGCTCCTGAGTCGTGATGCTCAGGAGTCCCCCTTGACGTTTAAACGACCTTCGTACCTTGGCTCCGCTTAGGAGGGCGCACGACGACCAGGTCCGAGGGACCTGGCACGGTGGCGTACGCTTGGGCATGACCCAAGTGCAGCGCCCGTGCCCAGCCCCCTCGCGCGACTTTCCTGAGGGGAGGTGTTGCGATGGGGCCAGACACTGAGCTCGGAGGCTCCCTAAGGTTGATACGGCCGTGAGGCCGTCCTCAGTTGTTTATCACCAGCGCGGACCATGGCGCTTCCGCACTTGCACGGGCATAGCCTCTCCTCGGCAGTGTCGACTGCCAGCGCGGAGCATGGTGCTTCCACTGGCACGTGGGAGGGGACTCCCTACTGCGGAGAGCTCCCGGGGCATGTACAGCCCCGCCCTGACTCGTGGCTTGCACGGTAGGGATAGACGAGGTGTGTCTAGGCACTCGTGAGCCAGCGCGGGACTCACGAGGCCCTACCTCAAGGCGGGTTGCGCCTGGTTTTGGTTCTTGATGGTTGTGGCGTTCCTGCGAGATGGTTAGACAACCTGCGCCAAACGAATTTCCTGAGGTTCTCACACGAGAAGGCCAAGCACCAACGACCCCAGGAGGTGACGTGAATGGGGCCGGCCCACCAGACACAACTCAGCCATTGGATTTATCGACGCTGCAGGGATGGGCCCGAGCACAGACGTCGTGCCTAGCCTTCTTATGCGAAGGATCCTGAAGAAAGATGATCAGCGCGCGACTCCCATGGTGGGTGACAATCAAGCAGGTGATGACCATAAATAGATTATGCATGAGAAGTAGACTGGCTTGGGTAAATGCAAGAATGATACATATCTCTGGGTCGGACCCGAGCGGCATGGGGATGATGCAGCCCGAGGGGCGCCCCCAGCAAGGTGAACTAAAGATGCAAGCGGATACATGCCGCAGGAACAGGCCCACGTGACCTGGGAATGATGCAGCCCAGGGGGGCTCCCAGCTAAATAAACTTGGAAAATGTCACCTGGTTTGGTTGTCGAAGGAGTGTTGGGGTAGCTGAAGACACGTAGCGAAGAAGTCACTCCTCACGAGTCGTCAAGACCCTGAGCCTTGGGAGGCTTTGGAGGCTCAGGTGGTCTCCTGAGGACCGTCTCCATCTCTGCCAGGACTGCGTGATGCCTGGCCTCCTGACCCGCCAGGGTGCTCCGCAGGTTGCGCTGGAAGGCGGCTGCCATGCTCGGCAGGCCGAATGGCATGCGAACGTAGCTATGAGGTGGACCCTCACACCGTCCAGTATGCAAAGGCCAGAAGCGCTCCTGAGATGCGGCCCTGTTGAGCCCTGGATGTCGCTGTAGACGCGCAACTCACCACCCTCGCCTGGATGGGGACAGCGCCAAGTGGGCGGCGGTCGCCGCATATTGCTCTTGCTTCCTGAAGCTCCTGAGTGGTCTTGGTGATGAACTCCAGAGCACCGGGCGCTCCTCGACCGGTATCCTCCTGAGGGAAACGTGCCGCGAGCACGCCTCCACGTGGTGCCCGAGCGCCTCCCGTGATGCTGGCTAGGTCTGAGGCACTCTAGAAGAGAGCCCCCGAGCCCTGCCCGAGGAGGGAGCCGGGCGCGCCTCCCTACGCGAGGGAGGGATGCGCGCCAGGCGCATGCACCGGTCCTGAGGTGGCGCCGCTGGAGGCGTCGCTTCCCTGAGGTCCAGTGCGGAGTAGCTTCTTCTTCTTCTTGGGTTGGCCTCAGGAGGGTACTGCACATACGCGCTGCTAGGGTCTTTGACTGCTGCAGGTTGGAAGGCGCGCTCGAGGGAGCACACCGTGTCTCTTTCTTCACAGGGGACTGTGATGATTCCGCCGCTTCCCGGCATCTTGAGGACGTTGTAGCCATGGTGGGTGACTGCCATGAATTTGGCCAGCGCTCGGTAACCGAGGATGGCGTTGTACGGCAGGCGGATGTGGGCGACGTTGAAGTCGACGAGCTAGGTGTGGTAGTTGTCGCACTGACCGAAGGTGACAGGGAGACGAACTTGCCCTGTCGGGGTGGTGGAGCCATTAGTCACTCCTGAGAAAGCCTTGGTGGGCTGGAGCTGATCGTATGGCACTTGAAGGCCGTCGAACGTTTCGACAGACAGGACACTGAGCCATGCGCCACCGTTGATGAGGGTCTTAGTGACTTGGACATTGCTAATGATGGGTGAACAGAGCATCAGGAGGATGCCAGCGGTTGCTGCATATTTGAGCTGGTCCGCCGAGCTGAAGGTGATGGCGTACTTGGACCATCTGAGCGGGCACGTAGCCTCGAGCTTGGGGAGGGATGCATTCAGCTCGCAAGAGAACTGCTGGAAGATACGCTGGGAAGCTGGGGCCTGAGCGCCACCCAATATGAAGGCGATGGCGCGCGGCTCCTGGAAGCCCCCAGCCCCTTCGTCCTGCTGATGGTCGTCGTTCCTCCTTGGCGGCGACGGCGGCGGAGGGAGACCAGGGTTACCTTGAGGACTATCCTCGCGAGGTTGGTCCCTCCAGGCGCCCTCACGAGGCTGGTCCTACCAGCGGACCTCGCGAGGCTGGTCCTGCCAGCCCTGGCATGGGCCGCGGTCATCCCGACGTTCTCCACCTCATCCACCTCCTCGACCGTAGCCCCGATCATTTCGCTCGGGGCGTCGACCGAAGCGTCCATTTCGAATGGCCCTGAGCTCTTGACAATCGTTGGTGTTGTGGGTGCGCATGTTGTGGAAGCCGCAGAACGTACGGCTGCCCTTGGACGACTTGGGGAGGTCTCGGCCGCGCTTGGTATCTGGCTCTGCCACAAGTATGGTCGCCCCTTTGCGCTTCACATCCTTGACCTTGGCCTTCTTCTCCTCTGGTTCCACAGCAGGAAGCTCGAGGAGGGAGGGACGCCCCTCCTCAGCTCTTGCACACTTGGTTGCTATGTTGAACAGCTCCAAAGTCATGCACAACTCTTCATGGATGGCGAGCTCCTCCATCATCTTGTTGTCGCGAACGCCGTCGGAAAACATTGAGATGATGGCCTCGTCCGTCACCTTGGGGATCTTGAGGCGCACGTTGTTGAAGCGCTGGATGTACTTCTGCAGGGTCTCTCCCGGGTATTGCTTGATGCGGCCCAGGTCACCCGCGACCGGGGGGCGATCGCGAGTGCCCTAGAAGTTGGCGATGAAGCTGTCGCGCATTTGGTCCCAGGAGGAGATCGAGCCCGGGGGCAGGTTCAGGAGCCATGAGCGGGTGCCGTCCTTGAGAGCCATGGGAAACTAGTTTGCCATGACCTTTTCGTCACCGTTGGCCGCCTCGATGCTCAGCTCATAGAGCTGCAAGAACTCCGTAGGGTCGGGGGGTGCCTTTGTAGCGAGGAGGCAGATCCGGCTTGAACTTGCCCGTCCAGACGATGCTACGCAGCTCAGGAGTGAAGGCACGGCAGCCTGCCATGGCCACCGGGACCCGTCGGGGAGGCGGAGCTTGCTCCTGGAGTCCCTCGCTGCCATGGCAAGTGGCGCATGGCCCTGCCGCAGCAAGTGATCCAAACGCGGCGGTGCTGGGAGCGGTGGAGCATTTTCTTGCGGACGGGGGATCTCTTGGCAACTTCTTTCTTCATGCGCGGGCACACGACGCGGTGGGTCACGCCGCGGAACCGCACATCTTGGAGCGAGGGTGCCGTCTTGACGCAGAGGTGGCGGAGGCGCTCCATGAGCCGCACGCCTCGGCGCGAGGGCGCCATCTTGGTGCTGAGGGGGCGGAGGCGCTCCGTGAGCCACATCGCCCGCAGCTGGGGGTGGGCGAGGCAGCGAGAGGGATGGTGCAGGAGAGTCCCCCGCGACGCTGACGAGCTCGGCAATGCGGTCCAACCAGTCCTCGTAGAGGTTGTCGACCGGGCGGTAGCGTAGGAGCTCGCGTGCCGTAAGCAGCATGGCCTGCGCGTTCGTGGGTGCGCGGTGAGCGTGAGATGATGAGCCGGCCGGAGTCAGCGATGTGGTGGTGGTGCGGCCGTCTCGCCGCACGGAAGGGTGCAGTGAGGAAGCTTGCTGCTCGTTTTCCGCCGGGCCGGTGGAGGCGTTGGCGGCGGGTGACAGAGAACGATGGGGAGGTCCGCCAACAGGGGCTGTCTGGGCGACGTGGGTGGCGAGAGCGGCCCGGCGCTCAGCACGGGCCCGGCGAGCATCGGCCATGAACTTCGTGGAGTGGTGAAGCGTGGATTGACAAAGAGGAAAGATTAAGCACACCCCTACCTGGCATGCCAAATGTCAGATTTGGGATTTCGGCAAAACCCTTGAGGTTCGAACACTGGGGTGCGCACAAAGATCTCTCCCCCTCTCTAGCTCGCATGCATCATGATCTCATGGCCTAGCTCGACGAACCCAAAGAACACGAGACACAAGAGTTTATACTGGTTCGGGCCACCGATGTGGTGTAATACCCTACTCTAGTGTGGTGTGGTGGATTGCCTCTTGGGCTGAGGATGAACAGTTACAAGGGAAGAACAGCCTCCGGAGGTGGGGTGTTCTTGTGCTTGATGTGTTGATGCTATCTCGGATCCTCTCAGAATGAGATCCTCCTCTTTCTGGTGGTGGCTAGTCCTATATATATAGAGGCTCGGGTCCTCTTCCCAAATATTAGGTGGGAAGGGATCCCACAATGGCCAATTTGAAGGGGGACATCTAGTACAAGCTATCCTGACAAAAGATGGTCTTCGCCTGCCAAAGGCTCTGGTGGTGACGCCATCTTGGGCTCTGATGGCCCACAAGTATAGGGGATATATCGTAGTCCTTTCGACAAGTAAGAGTGGTATAGGGGATATATCGTAGTCCTTTCGACAAGTAAGAGTGTCGAACCGAACGAGGAGCATAAGGAAATGATAAGCGGTTTCCAGCAAGGTATTCTCTGCAAGTACTGAAATAAGTGGTAACAGATAGTTTTGTGATAGGATAATTTGTAACGAGCAACAAGTAACAAAAGTAAATAAAGTGCAGCAAGGTGGCCCATTCCTTTTTGTAGCAAAGGACAAGCCTGGACAAACTCTTATATAAAGAAAAGTGCTCCCGAGGACACATGGGAATGTCGTCAAGCTAGTTTTCATCACGTTCATATGATTCGCGTTCGGTACTTTGATAATTTGGTATGTGGGTGGAACGGTGCTTGGGTACTGTCCTTACTTGGACAAGCATCCCACTTATGATTAACCTCTACTGCAAGCATCCGCAACTACAACAAAAGTATTAAGGTAAACCTAACCATAACATGAAACATATGGATCCAAATCAGCCCCTTACGAAGCAATGCATAAACTAGGGTTTAAGCTTCTGTCACTCTAGCAACCCATCATCTACTTATTACTTCCCAATGCCTTCCTCTAGGCCCAAATAATGGTGAAGTGTTATGTAGTCGACCTTCACATAACACCACTAGAGGAGAGACAACATACATCTCATCAAAATATCGAACGAATACCAAATTCACATGACTACTAATAGCAAGACTTCTCCCATGTCCTCAGGAACAAACGTAACTACTCACAAATCATAATCATGTTCATAATCAGAGGGGTATTAATATGCATATAGGATCTGAACATATGATCTTCCACCAAATAAACCAACTAGCATCAACTACAAGGAGTAATTAACACTACTAGCAACCTACTAGTACCAATCTCGGACTTGGAGAGAAGAATTGGATACAAGAGATGAACTAGGGTTTTGAGAGGAGATAGTGCTGGTGAAGATGTTGATGGAAATTGCCCCATCCCGATGAGAGGAGCGTTGGTGATGACGATGGCGATGATTTCCCCCTCCCGAAGGGAAGTTTCCCTGGAAGAATAGCTCCGCCAGAGCCCTAGATTGGTTCCACCAAGGTTCTGCCTCGTGGCGGTGGAGTTTCGTCCAAGAAGATGGCTTATGATTTTTTCCTCATCGAAAGACTCCATATAGCAGAAGATGGCCATCGGAGGGCCACCATGGGGCCCACGAGGTAGGGGGGCGCGCCAGATACGTCTCCAATGTATCTATAATTTTTGATTGTTCCATGCTATTATATTATCAACCTTGGATGTTTTATATGCATTTATATGCTATTTTATATGATTTTTGGGACTAACCTATTAACCCAGAGCCCAGTGCCAGTTTCTGTTTTTTTTCCTTATTTTAGAGTATCGCAGAAAAGGAAAATCAAACACAGTCCAATTGACATGAAACTTCACGGAACTTATTTTTGGAAGGAAAGCAACCCGATAGACTTGGAGTGCACGTCAGGAAACGAGGGAGCCACGAGGTAGGGGCGCACCCACCCCCCTAGGGCGCGCCCTCCACCCTCGTGGGCCCCTCGTGGCTCCCCTGACATACTTCCTCCACCTATATATACCCATATACCCTAAAAACTTCGGAGAGCACAATAGATCGGGAGTTCTGCCGCCAGAAGCCTCCGTAGCCACCAAAAGCCAATCTAGACCCGTTCCGGCACCCTGCCGGAGGGGGAATCCTTCTCCGGTGGCCATCTTCATCATCCCGGTGCCCTCCATGACGAGGAGGGAGTAGTTCTCCCTCGGGGCTGAGGGTATGTACCAGTAGGTATGTGTTTTATCTCTCTCTCTCTCTCTCTCGTGTTCTTGAGGTGATACGATCTTGATGTATCGCGAGCTTTGCTATTATAGTTGGATCTTATGATGTTTTCTCCCCCCTCTACTCTCTTGTAATGGATTGAGTTTCCCCTTTGAAGTTATCTTATCGGATTGAGTCTTTAAAGATTTGAGAACACTTGATGTATCTCTTGCCTGCGTATCTATGGTGACAATGGGATATCACGTGATTCACTTGATGTATGTTTTGGTGATCAAGTTGCGGGTTCTGCCCATGAACCTATGCATAGGGGTTGGCACACATTTTCGTCGTGATTCTCCGGTAGAAACTTTGGGGAACTCTTTGAGGTTCTATGTGTTGGTTGAATAGATGAATCTGAGAATTGTGTGATGCATATCGTATAATCATACCCACGGATACTTGAGGTGACATTGGAGTATCTAGGTGACATTAGGGTTTTGGTTGATTTGTGTCTTAAGGTTTTATTCTAGTACGAACTCTAGGGCTGTTTGTGACACTTATAGGAATAGCCCAACAGATTGATTGGAAAGAATAACTTTGAGGTGGTTTTGTACCCTACCATAATCTGTTCGTTTGTTCTCCGCTATTAGTGACTTTGGAGTGACTCTTTGTTGCATGTTGAGGGATAGTTATGTGATTCAATTATGTTATTATTGTTGAGAGGACTAGCAGTAGCGAAAGTATGAACCCTAGGCCTTGTTTCGAAGCATTGCAATACCGTTTACGCTCACTTTTATCATTAGTTACCTTGCTGTTTTTATATTTTCAAATTACAAAAACTATTATCTACTATCCATATTGCACTTGTATTACCATCTCTTCGCCGAACTAGTGCACCTATACAATTTACCATTGTATTGGGTGTGTTGGGGACACAAGAGACTCTTTGTTATTTGGTTGCAGGGTTGCTTGAGAGAGACCATCTCCATCCTACGCCTCCTACGGTTTGATAAACCTTAGGTCATCCACTTGAGGGAAATTTGATACTGTCCTACAAACCTCTACACTTGGAGGCCCAATAACGTATACAAGAAGAAGGTTGTGTAGTAGACATCAAGCTCTTTTCTGGCGCCATTGCCGGGGAGGTGAGTGCTTGAAGGTATATCTTTAGATCTTGCAATCAAATCTTTTTGTTTCTTGTTTTAGCACTAGTTTAGTCTATAAAAGAAAACTATAAAAAAATGGAATTGAGTCTACCTCATACGCTTCATCTTTTTAATATCTTTCGTGAGTATGATGGAAAGGAAAATTGTGCCAAAGTGTTAGAAGAAGGATGCATTAAAATGTTTGGCACTAAATCTTTGAATGATGAGCATGATTGCAATGTTGTTAGTATGAATTCCTTGAATATCTATGATGCTACTGATATGCAAAGCCACAAGCTTGGGGATGCTATGTTTGATCAAGATGGTATTTTTTGTACCCCAAGTCTTGATGAGCAAATTTATTATGATGATAACATGCCTCCTATTTATGATGATTATATTGATAAAAGTGGATTTGGAGAGGTCATGACTTTATTTAGTAATGATTCCACTATCCCGGAAGAGGTTCCAATTGATTATGAGAACAAATTTGCTATCTATGATGATTATTGTGATGACTTGTATGCTATAGAGAATAATGATATCCATGAAACTTTTCATCATGATTTTAACTTTCAATTGGATTATGCCTCACATGATAGTTATTTTGTTGAGTTTGCTCCCACTACTATTCATGAGAAGAAATTTGCTTATGTGGAGAGTAGTAAATTTTCTATGCTTGTAGATCATGAAAAGAATGCTTTAGGTGCTGGTTATATTGTTGAATTCGTTCATGATTCTACTGAAAATTATTCCGAGGGAGGAATATATACTTGTAGGAATTGCAATAATATCAAGTTTCCTCTCTATGTGCTTAAAGTTTTGAAGTTATGCTTATTTTGCCTTCCTATGCTAGTTGATTATTGTTCCCATAAGTTGTTTGTTCACAAAATCCCTATGCATAGGAAGTGGGTTAGACTTAAATGTGCTAGTAATATTCTTCTTGATGCTCTCTTTATGTTTCAATTCTTATCTTTTATGTGAGCATCATTGATATCATCATGCCTAGCTAGGGGCGTTAAACGATAGCGCTTGTTGGGAGGCAACCCAACTTTATTTTTGTTCCTGTTTAGTAATAAATAATTCATCTAGCCTATGTTTAGAGGTGGTTTATTCTTTTAATTAGTGTTTGTGCCAAGTAGAACCGTTGGGAAGACTTGGGGAAAGTCTTGTTGATCATGCTGTAAAAAAACAGAAACTTTAGCGCTCACGAGATTTGCTGCCATTTTTTATGGGAGAGTACTATTTAGTTAATTCTTTTTGCAGATTATTAATAGATAAATTCCTCACGTCCATAAATTTATTTTAGAATTTTTGGGGTTACAGAAGTTTGCGTTAGTTACATATTACTACAGACTGTTCTGTTTTTGACAGATCCTGTTTTTCGTGTGTTGTTTGCTTATTTTAATGCATCTATGGCTAGTAAAAGAGTTTATAAACCATAGAGAAGTTGGAATACAGTAGGTTTAACACCAATATAAATAAATAATGAGTTCATTACAGTACCTTGAAGTGGTGTTTTTTTTTCTTTCGCTAACGGAGCTTACGAGTTTTCTGTTAAGTTTTGTGTTGTGAAGTTTTCAAGTTTTGGGTGAAGATTCGATGGACTATGGAATAAGGAGTGGCAAGAGCCTAAGCTTGGGGATGCCCACGGCACACCAAGGTAATATTCAAGGACAACCAAGAGCCTAAGCTTGGGGATGCCCCGGAAGGCATCCCCTCTTTCGTCTTCATTCATCGGTAACTTTACTTGGAGCTATATTTTTATTCGCCACATGATATGTGCTTTGCTTGGAGCGTCATTTTATTTTATTTTGTTTTGCTTGCTCTTTGAATAAAATACCAAGATGTGAAATTCTTAAATGTTAGAGAGTCTTCACATAGTTGCATAATTATTCGACTACTCATTGATCTTCACTTATATCTTTCGGAGTAGTTTGTTGTTGCTCTAGTGCTTCACTTATATCTTTTTAGAGCACGGTGGTGGTTTTATTTTATAGAAATAGATGAACTCTCATGCTTCACTTATATCATTTTGAGAGTCTGTAAACAGCATGGTAGTTTTCTTTGGTTATGAATTTAGTCCTAATATGATGGGCATCCAAGAGGGATATAATAAAAACTTTCATATGAAGTGCATTGAATACTATGAGAAGTTTGATACTTGATGATTGTTTTGAGATATGAGGATGGTAATATAAGAGTCATGCTAGTGAGTAGTTGTGAATTTGAGAGATACTTGTGTTAAAGTTTGTGATTCCCTTAGCATGCACATATGGTGAACCGTTATGTGATGAAGTCGGAGCATGATTTATTTATTGATTGTCTTCCTTATGAGTGGCGGTCGGGGACGAGCGATGGTCTTTTCCTACCAATCTATCCCCCTAGGAGCATGCGCGTAGTACTTTGTTTCGATAACTAATAGATTTTTGCAATAAGTATGTGAGGTCTTTATGACTAATGTTGAGTCCATGGATTATACGCACTCTCACCCTTCCACCATTGCTAGCCTCTCTAGTACCGCACAACTTTCGCCGGTACCATAAACCCACTATATACCTTCCTCAAAACAGCCAGCATACCTACCTATTATGGCATTTCCATAGCCATTCCGAGATATATTGCCATGCAACTTTCCACCGTTCCGTTTATTATGACATGCTTCACCATTGTCATATTGCTTTGCATGATCATGTAGTTGACATCGTATTTGTGGCAAAGCCACCGTTCATAATTCTTTCATACATGTCACTCATGAGTCATTGCACATCCCGGTACACCGCCAGAGGCATTCATATAGAGTCATATTTTGTTCTAAGAATCGAGTTGTAATTCTTGAGTTGTAAGTAAATAAAAGTGTGATGGTCATCATTATTAGAGCATTGTCCCATGTGAGGAAAGGATGATGGAGACTATGATTCCCCCACAAGTCGGGATGAGACTCCGGAAGAAAAAAAGAGAAAAAAGAGGCCATAAAAAAGAGAAAAGGCCCAAATAAAAAAAATAAAAAAAAAGAGAGAAAAAGAGAGAAGGGGCAATGCTACTATCCTTTTACCACACTTGTGCTTCAAAGTAGCACCATGATCTTCATGATAGAGAGCCTTCTATATTGTCACTTTCATATACTAGTGGGAATCTTTTATTATAGAACTTGGCTTGTATATTCCAATGATGGGCTTCCTGAAAATGCCCTAGGTCTTCGTGAGCAAGCAAGTTGGATGCACACCCACTAGTTTATTTTGTTGAGCTTTCATATACTTATAGCTCTAGTGCATCCATTGCATGGCAATCCCTACTCACTCACATTGATATCTATTGATGGGCATCTCCATAGCCCGTTGATACACCTAGTTGATGTGAGACTATCTTCTCCCTTTTTTTCTTCTCCACAGCCACCATTCTATTCCACCTATAGTGCTATGTCCATGGCTCACGCTCATGTATTGCGTGAAGATTGAAAAAGTTTGAGAACACCAAAAGTGTGAAATAATTGCTTGGCTTGTCATCAGGGTTGTGCATGATTTAAATATTTTGTGTGGTGAAGATGGAGCATAGCCAGACTATATGATTTTGTAGGGATAACTTTCTTTGGCCATGTTATTTTGAGAAGACATAATTTCTTAGTTAGTATGCTTGAAGTATTATTATTTTTATGTCAATATTAAACTTTTGTCTCGAATATTATGGATCTAAACGTTCATGCCAAAATGAAGAGAATTACTTAGAGAAATATGTTAGGTAGCATTCCACATCAAAAATTCTGTTTTTATCATTTACCTACTCAAGGACGAGTAGGAATTAAGCTTGGGGATGCTGATACGTCTCCAACGTATCTATAATTTTTTATTGTTCCATGCCATTATATTATCTGTTTTGGATGTTTATGGGCTTTATTATGCACTTTTATATTATTTTTGGGACTAACCTATTAACCCAGAGCCTAGTGAGAGTGCCAGTTTCTGTTTTTTCCTTGTTTTAGAGTATCACAGAAAAGGAAAATCAAACGGAGTCCAATTGACCTGAAACTTCACGGAACTTATTTTTGGACAAGAAGAAGCCCACGGAGTATCGGAGATGGACCAGGAGAGTCCCGGGCTGCCCACGAGGGTGGGGGGCGCGCCCACCCCCTGGGCGTGCCCCCTGCCTCGTGGACAGCCCGGAGGTCCACCAACGTACTTCTTCCTCCTATATATACCCATATACCCTAAAAACTTCGAGGATCACAATAGATCGGGAGTTCCGCCGCCAGAAGCCTCCGTAGCCACCAAAAACCAATCGGGACCCTGTTCTGGTACCCTGCTGGAGGGGGGAACCCTCATCGGTGGCCATCTTCATCATCCCGGCGCTCTCCATGACGAGGAGGGAGTAGTTCACCCTCGGGGCTGAGGGTATGTACCAGTAGCTATGTGTTTGATCTCTCTCTCTCTCTCGTGTTCTTGAGGTGGTACGATCTTGATGTATCGTGAGCTTTGCTATTATAGTTGGATCTTATGATGTTTCTCCCCCTCTACTCTCTTGTAATGGATTGAGTTTTCCCTTTGAACTTATCTTATCGGATTGAGTCTTTAAGGATTTGAGAACACTTTATGTATGTCTTGCGTGGGATACCCGTTGTGACAATGGGGTATTCTATTGATCCACTTGATGTATGTTTTGGTGATGAACTTGCGGGTTCCTCCCATGAACCTATGCATAGGGGTTGGCACACGTTTTCGTCTTGACTCTCCGGTAGAATCTTTGGGGCACTCTTTGAAGTACTTTGTGTTGGTTTGAATAGATGAATCTGAGATTGTGTGATGCATATCGTATAATCATACCCATGGATACTTGAGGTGACATTGGAGTATCTAGGTGACATTAGGGTTTTGGTTGATTTGTGTCTTAAGGTGTTATTCTAGTACAAACTCTATGATAGATTGAACAGAAAGAATAGCTTCATGTTATCTTACTACGGACTCTTGAATAGATCGATCAGAAAGGATAACTTTGAGGTGGTTTCATATCCTACCATAATCTCTTTGTTTGTTCTCCGCTATTAGTGACTTTGGAGTGACTCTTTGTTGCATGTTGAGGGATAGTTATATGATCCAATTATGTTATTATTGTTGAGAGAACTTGCACTAGCGAAAGTATGAACCCTAGGCCTTGTTTCAAAGCATTGCAATACCATTTACGCTCACTTTTATCATTAGTTACCTTGCTGTTTTTATATTTTCAAATTACAAAAACTATTATCTACTATCCATATTGCACTTGAATTACCATCTCTTCGTCGAACTAGTGCACCTATACAATTTACCATTGTATTGGGTGTGTTGGGGACACAAGAGACTCTTTGTTATTTGGTTGCAGGGTTGCTTGAGAGAGACCATCTTCATCCTACGCCTCCCACGGATTGATAAACCTTAGGTTATCCACTTGAGGGAAATTTGCTACTGTCCTACAAACCTCTGCACTTGGAGGCCCAACAACGTCTACAAGAAGAAGGTTGTGTAGTAGACATCACCTAGTACCTGCACAAACAAATAAGAACCTCGCAACCAATGCAATAAAGGGGTTGTCAATCCCTTCACGGTCACTTACGAAAGTGAGATATGATAAAGATAATAAGATAAATATTTTTAGTATTTTTTTGTATAGATTGGAAAATAAAGATTGCAAAAAAATAGTAAACTAGAACTGTAGATCGGAAACTTATATGATGTAGAGTAGACCCGGGGCCATAGGTTTCACTAGTGGCTTCTGTCAAGATAGCATATATTACGGTGGGTGAACAAATTACTGCCGAGCAATTGATAGAAAAGTGCATAGTTATGATGATATCTAGGCATGATCATGAACATAGGCATCACGTCCGTGTCAAGTAGACCGAAATGATTCAGCATCTAGTACTATTACTCCACACATCGATCACTATCTAGCATGCATCTAGAGTATTAAGTTCATAAGAATAGAGTGACGCATTAGGCAAGATGACATGATGTAGAGGGATAAACTCAAGAAATATGATATAAACCCCATCTTTTTATCCTTGATGGCAAAAATACAATACGTGCCTTGCTGCCCCTACTGTCACTGGGAAAGGACACTGCAAGATTGAACCCAAAGCTAAGCACTTCTCCCATTGCAAGAAAGATCCATCTAGTAGGCCAAACCAGACCGATAATTCGAAGAGACTTGCAAAGATATCAAATCATTCATATAAGAATTCAGAGAAAAATCAAATATTGTTCACAGATAATCTTAATCATAAACCTACAATTCATCGGATCTCGGCAAACACACCGCAAAAAGAATTACATCAAAAAGATCTCCAAGAACATCGAGGAGAACTTTGTATTGATAACCAAAGAGAGAGGAGAAGCCATCTAGCTAACGACTATGGACCCGAAGGTCTGTGGTAAACTAATCACAGTTCATCGGTGAGGCTATGGTGTTGATGTAGAAGCCCTCCGTGATCGAATCCCCCTCTGGCAGATTACCGAAAAAGGTCCCCAGATGGGATCTCATGGGTACAGAAGGTTCCGACGGTGGAAAAGTGGTTTCGTGGCTCCCCTCGATGTTTTCAGGGTATAAGAGTATATAAAGGCGAAGGAAGTAGGTCGGTGGAGCCACGAGGGGCCCACGAGGGTGGGGGCGCGCCTGGCCCCTCTGGGCGCGCCGCCCTACCTCGTGGCCACCTCATTGCTTCCTTGACCTCCACTCCAAGTCTCCTGGATTGCGTTTGTTCCAAAAAATATCCTCGCGGAAGTTTCATTACGTTTGGATTCCGTTTGATATTCCTTTTCTGCGAACACTGAAATAGGCAAAAAAACAACAACTGACACTGGGCCTCGGTTAATAGGTTAGTCCCAAAAATAATATAAAAGTGCATATTAAAGCCCATTAAACATCCAAAACAGATAATATAATAGCATGGAACAATAAAAAATTATAGATACGTTGGGGACGTATCAGCATCCCCAAGCTTAATTCCTGCTCGTCCTCGAGTAGGTAAATGATAAAAACAAAATTTTTGATGTGGAATGCTACCTAACAAAATTTTCAATGTAATTTTCTTTATTGTGGCATGAATATTCAGATCTGAAAGATTAAAGACAAAAGTTTAATATTGACATAAAAACAATAATACTTCAAGCATACTAACCAAGCAATTATGTCTTCTCAAAATAACATGGCCAAAGAAAGTTATCCCTACGAAATCATATAGTCTGGCTATGGTCTATCTTCATCACACAAAATATTTAAATCATGCACAACCCCGATGACAAGCCAAGCAATTGTTTCATACTTTTGATGTTCTCAAAGTTTTTCAATCTTCACGCAATACATGAGCGTGAGCCATGGACATAACACTATAGGTGGAATAGAATGGTGGTTGTTGATAACCCACAAGTATAGGGGATCGCAACAGTTTTCGAGGGTAGAGTATTCAACCCAAATTTATTGATTCGACACAAGGGGAGCCAAAGAATATTCTCAAGTATTAGCAGCTGAGTTGTCAATTCAACCACACCTGGAAAATATCTGCAGCAAGGTATTTAGTAGCAAAGTAATATGATAGTAGTGGTAACAATAGCAAAAGCAACGGTAGCAAAAGTAATATTTTTGGGTTTTGTTGTGATTGTAATAGTAGCAAAGGAAAAGTAAATAAGTGAAGAACAATATAGGAAAAGGTCGTAGGCATTGGATCGCTGATGGAGAATTATGCCGGATGCGATCGAT
Source organism: Triticum urartu (assembly GCF_003073215.2). Taxonomy (NCBI): domain Eukaryota; kingdom Viridiplantae; phylum Streptophyta; class Magnoliopsida; order Poales; family Poaceae; genus Triticum; species Triticum urartu. Next base: position 201,110,999 of record NC_053027.1, on the reverse strand, counting down.
CATGTAACAGTCATAACCTAGAGTGACACAGAACTAGCTCCAGTACATCAATGTAATGTAGGCATGCATTCCGAGTATAGTCATACATGCTTATGGAAAAGAACTTGCATGACATCTTTTATCCTACCCTCCCGTGGCAGCGGGGTCCTATTGGAAACTAAGGGATATTAAGGCCTCCTTGATGCGGAGCATCCTATAGACATCACCATGTCAAGAGTCCGTTTGGCAAGTGACACGTGCGACATCTACTTCACATACATAAAGGTGAATCATCTCCTTTACACGTGCTCACTTGACCCCCTTCGAGGATGGTATACTACTTGACACCCCTCTCGTGTGCATGCATAGGTATTGTCGGAACACTACGGACGACGAGGAGTGCAAGCGCCAAGGAACAACTACAATATCCGCGAGGGAAGCATGGAAGCGACGACGGAAGAAGACGGAGAAATCTCCCAGGACCCGGACATCCGGCCCCTGAAGATGTCAACAACAACAGCAGCCCTGCAGCCGAAGTGCTACAGGCCCCGGACATCCGGCGTCAGCCCCAGACATCCGGCGCCTCGCCAACACCCGGACATCCGGCCTCACCCCGGAAATCTGGACAAGCCATTCCAGAGAGCACCGTGACCAGCTCCGTCAGCCCGGACATCCGGCCTGCCAGCCCGGACATCCAGCTCCCCATGAAGCCCCGGACATCCGGCCTGACGCCCGGACTTCCAGCCCTCCCTGCCTGCGTACAGTGCTTCTGGGCCGAGGCCCATGTACCCCTTCGCCCCTTAGACTATATATACTTCCCCTCCACCTACGTTTTAGGGTTAGCATTGGTTTAGCTCATTTAGAGATAGAGCAGTTCCCATCCACATCGGATCTACTCCTCGAGAGAGACCGCGGCCTCTACGGAGAAGATCTCTTTGGATTCAAGACCTCCTTGCGGAGAAGATCATCAAGACCCCCTCTTGGGCGGCCCCATCTAGACCTCCTCACAGAGAAGACCGTTACCTCTTGTATCGTCCGTTGTTGACTTTGGATCTTGTATCTCTCTTTGTGTTCATGGATCTAGCGCATGTGTGATCATTCTTGTTGGTTTGAGTGTTCTCTTGTGTTCCCCTCGTGATTTTCCCCTTGTTTCCCTCTTCGTGTTCTTCGTGTTCTTCACGGGATCCGCTCCTTTCTTGAAAGATCGGCCACTAGGGTTCCACCCTACATCATCTTGGTATCATGAGCCACATTGATCACGATTTCGGAGCCTCCCCCTTGTTTTCTAGCCTTCTTTTGTTTGATTTCGTCCTAAATTCGAAAATTCCCCACCAAAAATAGTCCCAATTTTTTTTGTGATTTGTTGGTTTGACGAAGTTTTGTTGAATTTGATCCATGGATTCGTTGTGTCTTGAGTAGATCTAGCTTCTTCCCAAGTTTCGTCACCTTCCATCCACGAAATCCATCCAATTTTGCCCCCCAAATCATCAATTTCCGCCCCAAATCGAGTTTCGAAGTCCAAATCCCGATCTGGAATCGTCGGGCCGGACATCCGGGCCTCAGGCCGGACATCCAGGCGCCAAGCCGGACACCCGGCTCCTGGAGCACAAATTCCGCACGGTTCTGGACATCAGCCCCCGGATATCCGGCCCCCGAGCCCGGATGTCCGGCCCCTGTACATTTCAGCTTCCTCGTTTCACCGTTTTGTCCATAACTAATTCATCCGAAGTCCGTTTTTGATGTTCTTTAGCTCGTTGAAAAGCACTTGACATCCCCCTTCCCAAAAAAATACTACCATAACCATTTGACTCCATCAAAGTTTTGGAACTTTGGCATCTTTGCCTAGGGCTTCCACCACAACCTTCGCATAACCACCACCGACTTCCGCAACCTAACCAATTTTGTTCCTTATAGCATTTGTGGTTGCTTGAGTAGTGATTCGAGTCTCCTAAGGTGTTTAGGCTACTTAGGGATGATTGCTTCTTCATCAACCACCACCACCACCACTTCCGCATAGGCTTGCCCACCATACACTTCCGCCACCCCAACTTAACCCAATTTTCTTAGTGTTGTGAGTTGTGTCTCCTAAGGTGTTTCGGCTACTTAGGGACTATGCTTTCAACTCCGACACCGTGTATAGTACACCACCTTACCCTCCATTTCCACATTGCGTACTCCACAACCCATCATTGCCATTCCACAATTCCATTGAGCTTCCACAAAACCACCACCGCATTCCCGCTACCACCATTTGACATTTGAGGTTTTGAGTTCGCGGTTTTTCCGTTTCCTAAGGTGTTTCGGCTACTTAGGGACGAGTCTCCATCATCTTGGTATCTCCATCAAGATCACCGCCACTCATCATCGCCAAGGACGGTAACCTCCATATCATCTTGTGTATTCCCTTGCAATTGCATTGATAACCCCTAGCCCATTTTGCGTCACTTGCCTATCGAGACTAGCCATTTGAGTATTGCCAGCAACGTTACTTGTGCACATTAGTGATCTACACCATACATTGCATACATACCATATCATATTGGTATCATATCATCCTTTGTGCCACAAGTTTGTTCCTGTATATACCCAATTGCTATCTTGGTTTGTGCATTGTGCCAAAGTGGCCATACAAAAAAAACAAGAATAAGCTTTTAAGCAAAAGAGAAAAACAAAGAAGCTTGTAAGCAATAGCCATAGCATCATACCACATTGCCATATCCGATCATCTTGGATCATAGCACCGGAACATCATACATATATAGCATACTTGGGATAGAAAGTTCATACATTTTGCATCTTATAGGTTGTGCACAAGTGTCGTATCCGCCTATTGAGCAATCATGCTAGCGTCTCGCTTGAGTTGTGCAACACGAGCGTTTTCCATGGATTCCACATTTGTGCTCATCCTTGGTTGCACGACCCCATTTATCTATCCGTGTGTGTGTTTCCGTGTGCCACCCTTATTGCTATTGGTATACTTGTTACACTTGCGAATTTGTGAATCTCTTTCAACATTATTGACTCTTGCTAACATTTTACATCAAATTTTTGTGCCACTATCCTCACCGAGCTCCACCATAAGCCTTATTTGTGTAGGTGTGAGAAACTGACAAGAATTGGTACCAATTGTGCTATTTCCTTGTCCACATTAGAGTGATCATTGATCCACTTTCAACTTCAGTTAAGGTACATTTGGTATTCGTTCTTCTCTTTCTACCACTCACATTTTCTCTTGGAGTGGTGGATAGGCAAGGCATTTCCTCTTTGGTCTACAACAACAATGACGAGTTCGACGCCATGAACAACTCCAACGACGCCAAGATGCAAGCTCAAATGGAGGAGATCAAAGCCCTCATCAAGTCCTACAAGCGGTGTTCCTCATATTCGAGAAGACGCTCAAGAGCACATGCCTCCGAGCTACCATCTCCGGCAAGGTCACATCGGCATCGACACCATCACCACCATGAACGTGAAGGTCAAGAGCTCAACACCAACAACCGCTCAACGACTTTACCATCGCCCTTGGCATCTTTGCCAAGCGACTTCAAGGCATCTTCGCCTACGGACATACAGCATCTTCGCCCACAAGCACTTCAAGAGAAGCTCCCCAAGCTCAAGTCCATGACTTCCACGAGCTACTACGACCTCGACATCAACCATGAGATTCCTTTCTATGGGACTCTAGAACCCAAGGAGTATCTCGAGTGGGAGCGTTTGATGGACGACTACCTCAAGCTACATCAAGTTCCTCCCGAAGATGAAGTGAAGTGCGCCACAAGGAACTTCCATGACTACGCGTCCACATGGTGGCTTCACACACCTTCGGAGACCTACGACATGAGTTGGCCGAAGACGAAGAGAGCTTTGTGGCGAGAGTTTGTGCCTCCAACCTACACGGAACAACTCAACGCCAATTGGAGAACACCATCCAAGGATCCAAGTCCATCGACGAGTACTTCAAGGAGATGAAGATTGCCTTGCGACGAGTCAGCGTGGACGACCCCATTTCGATGAAGTTCCACTTCATGATGGGATTACACAATGACATCTCCAAGACGATCTTCCTCGAGAACTACAAGTCCCTCGACAACAGCTACATTGGTGCTCTCAAGGCGGAACAAGAACTCATGAAGGCCAAAGCTTCTCCACCCCAAGCTCACTTCGCAATGACCAAGCTCCATGAGAACGAGCATGAGGATAGTACCACCAATATGTCCAAGCCCGACGAGCTCCAAGACGATGCTCCCAATTTCAACTTCATCGACATCCCTCTTTGTGGCATTGATGATGCCGAGTCTACTTCGACTCTTTTTCAAGATGGTGCGGCGACAAGTACGACTACGGAGACCCTCAAGGACAAAGCTTTGGAGGCGAGTGACGAGGTGACGAGCAAGGATGATGATTCCATCTTAGGAGGCGAGAGTGATGATGTGCCATCTTCGGCCTTCATCCATGGCGACTACAATGAGATGGTTGAGCATGGGATTTTCCCTTCGACCACGGCAAAATGTGCTGACTTGAGTGACTTTAGCCACCATATTGAGAGTGAGAGTGACTTCACCACTAGCCCCATATATGATGTGTTTCCACAATTCCTATGTGAGGAGAGCCACAACCCCCACCTCTTGAGTGAGATGAGTGACTACACCATATGTGAGTTGGAGCACGCCTACTTTGAGGAAGTGAGTGAACCACCACATAGAGAGAGTGAGATAGTTGATAGGTCATGTGAGGCCACTTTTAACACTAACGACTTCACCTCTACCTCTATTGTGTCTTCTCATTTGGTGCTAGGTCCCATCTATGATGACACGCCGATTCGCGATGACTTCGTCCTCCCTTTGGACAAGATGATGGCCATGGTGGAATATGATGCACCCCCCACATGGTTCCATCAAGATGAAGATGACCACCATTTGGTCTTTCCCACCTCACCTACACCACTTGAGTGGAATGAACAAGGTAACGTAGGTGAAGGTGATGCTCTAGTCCCACTAGTGTACATTCTTGAGATTGATTGCTTGCATGATGTTGATCAACCTATTACCATGCTTCATGCTAGTGCGACTTCCCCATGCGATGGTTTACCCATTTATGATGAGTATGATGATTGCCATGTGGAGTCTCTTAGTTGTGATGCCATGTTACATATGATTTCTTGTGACAATTCTCTAGGTCACATCATGTTTGACAATCCGCTTGACTTGTCATATGCTATGCATGAGATCGACCACATGTCATATTTGCAATCTCTTCATAGTGACTATGCATATGCCATTAAGATTAACCCAATTTGCACTTATGGCATAGATGACAAGCCCATGGTTATCGACATTTGTTTTTCTTGTGATGATATTGATATGCTCCCTTTGCATCATTTATCTCATATGCCATGCCATGAACACCTAGCTTCGGATATGCATTGTTTTGGATGTTGTCCATTTTCTCCATATGATGCTTCCATTATTGCTCATGAGGAGACCCCCATAGTTTCCTCATACATTTTAGGAGATTTTGATTCATCCCATTCATTGCATGGTCCCAGTACTTATGTGCACAATATGCTCCCCATGAATACACATGATATTGATGTGCCATATATTTGTATGCTCAATTTGCATCCCCATCGTGTTATAAACAATAACTATTCTTTCATGATGGATGACATGTTCTTATACCATGCATCAAATTTCTTTGAGCAACGCTTATCTTGTGCTAACTTTCACGTGCACATACACATCATGATGGATGATGTGTACATTTACCACACACACAATTTCTTTCGCTTGTGTCTCTTTTGTGTAGGTACCCATGAATAATTATCAACCTTGCAATCCCACAAGTTGACAAAACAAGCTCTAGAGAGCAATGATGACTTGGGATCCCATGGAGTGTCTTTCCCACCGCTCTCTTCGCGCAAAGACTTCGCACATTTCTTCTACATGACCCTCACTTGGCTATGGGTTATTGTCCATTACATATTATATGCCCATCTTGCCATGTTCACTTTGCATGATATGCTCATTACTATGCCTTTGCCATGCATTCGTGACCCATGCTTTGAATTACACATGATGATTGATTCTCATACTTGTATGTGTATTTGCAAGCTTGGTGGAGATATTGCTTGTTATTGCCATGTTTGCTTTGTGCCCCATGCCTATGATGATACTATGATCTTGCTTTGTGTTCGTGCTTGCGATATGTCATGTGCATTGTCTATGCCTATTATTTGCTCACATGACATGATTGCCATGATTTGCTCTAGTATGTTGCATCTTCGCACTACTAGCTTGCACGACTTGATTACTATGCTTGCTTATGTTGCATCACCGATGATTCATACTTGCTCACTTCATGCGGTTGATGACAACCATCTACATGCTTATCACATGGTTGGTATTGCTTGCCATCATATATCTCCATATGTTGCCTCTCTCATGCTAGATGATTTGCCATGGATTGAGTGCAACGATGCATTTCGCCTTGCTCATGAGATTGCCCCCATAGCATTCTCACATCTATTTGGAGATTTTGACATATTCCTTGTGAAGCATGCTTGTCTTACCTCTTTGCATCGTATACCTAGTGACATGAATATAGCCATTGTTGCATCATATTATTCATGCACTTATGCTTCTAATGGTTATGTGCAAAAGAAGAGAACCATCATGATGGATGATGTGTTTATCTACCATGCGCATACATTCTTTGCTTTCTTGTGTGCATGTGTAGGATACTTGGACTTTGTGTCGACTTCCGCTTCATGTGAGTTGACAATTCGAGCTCTTGAGAGCGAGCCGCATACATTCGACAATGACTCGCTTCTACACCACCTTTCATACCACTTCGGCATTGTGAAGGACGCACAAGAACATGCTTTCAAGGTGATATCCTTCTCTTTTGAGAACCCCCAAACTATGAGCATGGATATGACGGATCATACTACTTGTGTTGCTTGCACCATGAGACTTATTGTTCATCTTGGACCACTTGATTGCACACATGTTAGAGATCTTGCTTCGACTTGTCATTTTCACCGTTACATGCATCATGATATATATATGCCTTGTGTGTTGCATCCAATTCTTGGATTACTTGCTCATATCATATGTTTGGTTGCAACAATGTCATCACTTCACATATGCCATGTCCCATTGACTGCTACATGCTTGCCTTGATTGCCTCACACAACAATTGCTCTTTCCATTGTGTTGAGTGCCACACGATATTCACTACACCCAATGCACATTATGCTTGGATTGTCTTGCACTTGACCCATGTGTTTAAACACTTCATTTTATTTGGTGTTGTGAATGCTTCTTATGCCTACCATAGACCTTTCATTGAGCAATTTGCCCATGCTTGCTATGAACTTGAGGTAGATGCTTCTTCCCTTGTCACACATATGTGCATCACTACCTCACATTCACATGATTGTCCCCATGATTTCTTTGCTTGTGCTTGATTGATATGCTTACATCTCATGTCACAATCCTTTGTCACACCATATGCTTTGCATGATGGCGACACTTGTTTGGTGAATCACCTCTTAAATGCTTGGTTTTGCACTAACGCTAACCACATTTGTTCTTCCAAGTGTTTGTTGTCTTTGCTACTTTTGAAGGAATCCCAGGATGGTGCGACATTGGAGAGTGCCAATTTCGAGCTTCAAGATGACGAGAACTTGGTGATCGACCACTCCTACATGGCGACGCCATCTCTTTCCCATGGTGATTTGGATTTTGATCCGAGGTTGGATCTTTCCCAAGGGAGGGGAGATGATGCGGAGCATCCTATAGACATCACCATGTCAAGAGTCCATTTGGCAAGTGACACGTGCGACATCTACTTCACATACATAAAGGTGAATCATCTCCTTTACACGTGCTCACTTGACCCCTTAGAGGATGGTATACTACTTGACACCCCTCTGTATGCATGCATAGGTATTATCGAAACACTACGGACGACGAGGAGGAGTGCAAGCGCCAAGGAACAACTACACCATCCATGAGGGAAGCATGGAAGCGACGACGGAAGCAGACGGAGACATCTCCCAGGACCCGGACATCCGGCCCTGGCCTGGACATCCGGCCCCTGAAGATGTCGACAACAGAAGCAGCCCTGCAGCCGAAGTGCTACAGGCCCCGGACATCCGGCGCCTCGCCAACACCCGGACATCCGGCCTCACCCCGGAAATCCGGAGAAGCCATTCCAAAGAGCACCGTGACCAGCTCTGTCAGCCCGGACATCCGGCTTGCCAGCCCGGACATCCGGCTCCCCGTGAAGCCCCGGACATCCGGCCCGACGCCCGGACATCCGGTCCTCCCTGCCTGCGTACAATGCTTCTGGGCCGAGGCCCATGTACCCCTTCGCCCCTTAGACTATATATACTTCCCCTCCACCTATGTTTTAGGGTTAGCATTGGTTTAGCACATTTAGAGATAGAGCATTGCTCATCCACATCGAATCTACACCACAAGAGAGACCGCGGCCTCTACAGAGAAGATCCCTTTGGATTCAAGACCTCCTTGTGGAGAAGATCATCAAGACCCCCTCTTGGGCGGCCCCATCAAGACCTCCTCACGGAGAAGACCGTTACCTCCTGTATCGTCCGTTGTTGACTTTGGATCTTGTATCTCTCTTTGTGTTCATGGATCTAGCGCATGTGTGATCATTCTTGTTGGTTTGAGTGTTCTCTCGTGTTCCCCTTGTGATTTTCCCCTCGTTTCCCTCCTCATGTTCTTCGCGGTATCCGCTCCTTTCGTGAAAGATAGGCCATTAGGGTTCCATCCTACATCACTCCTTTTAATAGAGTACCGGACCAATAACACATAGTGAATACATGAACTCCTCAAACTATGGTCATAATCGGTAAGTATCCCGATTATTGTCACTTCGGGGTTAACGGATCATAACACATAATAGGTGACTATAGACTTGCAAGATAGGATCAAGAACTCTCATATATTGATGAAAACATAATAGGTTCATATCTGAAATCATGGCACTCGGGCCCTAACAAGCATTAAGCATAGCAAAGTCATAGCAACATCAATCTCAGAACATAGTGGATACTAGGGATCAAACCCTAACAAAACTAACTCGATTACATGATAAATCTCATCCAACTCATCACCGTCCAGCAAGCCTACGATGGAATTACTCACGCCCGGTGGTGGGCATCATAAAATTGGTGATGGAGGAAGGTTGATGATGACGATGGCGAGGATTCCCCTCTCTGGAGCCCCGAACGGACTCCACATCAGCCCTCCCGAGAGAGTTTAGGGCTTGGCGGCGGCTCCGTATCGTAAAACGCGATGAATCCTTCTCTCTGATTTTTTTCTCCCTGAAAGTGAATATATGGAGTCAAGGTTGAGGTCGATGGAGCGTTAGGGGGCCCACGAGGGGGCACGCCCAGGGGTAGGGCACACCCCCACCCTCATGGACAGGGTGTGGGCCCCCTGATGTGGATCTTTCTTCGAGTATTCTTTATATATTCGAATAATTCTCCGTTGATTTTCAGGTCATTCCAAGAACTTTTATTTATGCACAAAAATAACACCATGGGAATTCTACTGAAAACAACGTCAGTCCGGGTTAGTTCCATTCAAATCATGCAAGTTAGAGTCCAAAACAAGGGGAAAAGTGTTTGGAAAAGTAGATACGACGGAGACGTATCAACTCCCCCAAGCTTAAACCTTTGCTTGTCCTCAAGCAATTCAGTTGATAAACTGAAAGTGATAAAGAAAAACTTTTACAAACTCTGTTTGCTCTTGTTGTTGTAAATATGTAAAGCCAGCATTCAGGTTTTCATCAAATATTATGAACTAACCATATTCACAATAACATTTAGGTCTCATGTTTACTCATATCAATGGTATAATCAACTAGTGAGCAATAATAATAAATCTCGGATGACAATACTTTCTCAAAACAATCATAATATGATATAACAAGATGGTATCTCGCTAGCCCTTTCTGAGACCGCAAAACATAAATGCAGAGCACCTTTAAAGATCAAGGACTGACTAGACATTATAATTCATGGTAAAAGAGATCCAGTCAAGTCATACTCAATGTAAACTAACAGTAATGGATGCAATTGACAGCGGTGCTCTCCAACTAGAGCTTTTTAATAAGAGGATGATGACTCAACATAAAAGTAAATAGATAGGCCCTTCGCAGAGGGAAGCAGGGATTTGTAGAGGTGCCAGAGCTCGGTTTTGAAATAGATATGAATAATATTTTGAGCGGTATACTTTCATTGTCAACATAACAACCGAGAGATCTCGATATCTTCCATGCTACACACATTATAGGTGGTTCCCAAACAGAATGGCAAAGTTTATACTCCCCCTCCACCAACAAGCATCAGTCCATGGCTTGCTCGAAACAATGAGTGCCTCCAACTAAGAAGAGTCCCGGGGGAGTTTTGTTTGCAGTTATTTTGATTTGATTTGCATAAAGCATGGGACTGGGCATCCCGGTGACCAGCCATTTTCTCGTGAGTGAGGAGCAGAGTCCACTCCTCTTGGGAATAACCCGCCTAGCATGGAAGATACAGACAACCCTAGTTGATACATGAGCTATTCGAGCATACAAAACAGAATGTTTATTTGAAGGTTTAGAGTTTGGCACATACAAATTTACATGGAACGGCGGGTAGGTACCGTATATAGGTAGGTATGGTGGACTCATATGGAACAACTTTGGGGTTTATGGAATTGGATGCACAAGCAGTATTCCCTCTTAGTACAGGTGAAGGCTAGAAAAAGACTGGGAAGCGACCAGCTAGAGAGCGACAACAGTCATGAACATGCATTAAAATTAATCAACACCGAATGCAAGCATGAGTAGGATATAATGCACCATGAACATAAATATCGTAGAGGCTATGTTGAGTTTGTTTCAACTACATGTGTGAACATGTCCCAAGTCAAGCCACTCGAATCGTTCAAAAGAGGATACCACCCTATCATACCACATCACAACCATTTTAATAGCATGTTGGCATGCAAGGTAAACCATTATAAGTTCCTAGATAATTAAGCATGGCATAAGCAACTACAATCTCTAATTGTCATTGCAAACATGTTTCTTTCATAATAGGTTGAATCAGGAACGATGAACTAATCATATTTACAAAAACAAGAGAGGTCGAGTTCATACCAGCTTTTCTCATCTCAATAAGTTCATCATATAATCATCATTATTTCCTTTCACTTGCACGACCGAATAGTGTGGATAATAATAATAGTGCATGTGCATTGGACTAAGCTGGAATCTGCAAGCATTCAATTCAAGAGAGAAGACAAGGTAATATGGGCTCTTTGTTAGATCAATAATAATGCATATGAGAGCCACTCAACATTTTCATTATGGTCTTCTCCTCTCGACCCCCAAAGAAAAGAAAAGAAATAAAACTATTTACACGGGAAAGCTCCCAACAAGCAAAAGAAGAACGAGAAATCTTTTTGGGTTTTCTTTTAATTATTACTACTATAGGCATGGAAAGTAAACTAACTAAAAGTTACAACTAATTTTTTTGGTTTTTCTTAAGGTTTATCAAACACACAAGAAAGCATAAAAAGGGAAATAAACTAGCATGGATATTACAATGAAAAGGTATGAGCACCGACACCTAGCATGAGTGTGTGAACAGGAATGTAATGTCGGTGAGAGATACTTACTCCCCCAAGCTTAGGCTTTTGGCCTAAGTTGGTCTATGGCCACGGCTGGCCTGGTGGATATCCAAATTAATAGTTGGGGTCATATTGAGAAGGATCCCCCTGGTGCCACTGGTTGGCGATCTCTTCCGGATTCCACTGATAAACAGACTGCCAGTGAGGATCAAATTGTGGTTCCGGCTCCAGCTCTGGCTCTGTAGCTGGTGTGGGGTTTCGGTAGGCATGAATGGCCTCCGATGGAACAAGGCACTTGCCTGCAGATAAGTCAAACAAGGAAGGAGCAGGCAAAGTAATAGTCTCAGGGTGATTTTTATCAAATATCAGCTTATACTTAAGCATCTTTTCCTTATTCTTAATGATAAAATCATGTGCTGCCATACTCTTATAGTCTATAAAAACAGGAGGCATCAACTTTTCTTCTTTCTCATAATGCCTAATAGGTATGTTAAAATGTGCAGCGAGGCGCGAGGCGAAGATACCTCCCAAGATGGGGCCCTTAGTACGGTTAAGATTTAACCACTTTGCAACAATAGTGCCCATACTAAATGTGTCATCACGGAACAAGGCATGGCACAAAATAACAATATCAGGGGCACTAAGGTTGCCACAGTTTCCGCAACCAATTAAGCATCTAGTAGCAAATATTGCGAAGTAACGTAAAACAGGAAAATGTATGCTAGTAATTCTTGCATCGGGAACTTTCCTCGTTTCCCCTACAGAAATTGTATCAATAAACCCTTGCACATCGTCACGATGTGGTTCCTGTACACTACCCTCAAAAGGGATCAAACAAACCCGACGAAAATCACGAAATGACATCTCCTTATGCTCATCATATAAATAAAATTCCACCGTAGGTGGTGAGCTCCTAGCATGGAAATGAAAGATTTGCACAAAGATATTGGTGAGTAAGAGATACTGTTCATGTTGGTCATGGAGGAAGGTGGTGAGGCCTGCATTCTCAACCAATGCATAGAAATCATCATAAATCCCGGCTGCTCTCAAGAAATCATCACAAGGCCATTCACACGGCCGAACCACGTGGTGCGAGGGAGATTATACTTGGGCTTCTTGTTCTCTTCACTTTGTTTATCCTTCGAGCTTCGGCTCGATAAGCCCCTAAAAAATCTCTTCATCTTTTTCTGAATTTTTTTGAAATTTTTGGCAACTCAAAATAAAAGTGAACCAAACTCAACAAAATTGATAGCAACTACTCCTACAAGCGCCTAGAGGCAATATCATGCATTAAAACTACTTTTGACCATATAAATTTGACATGCAAGCTCAAGAACAGGGTCACCTAAGCAGCAAAATTTTGCAATAAATAAAGCACTAGAAAAAAAACTAATTGGACCATTGGAGGAGTCACATACCAAAGAACAATCCCCCAAAGCAGTTTTGTGAATGGAGCTTTGAGCTAGGAGATCGAAAATGGCAGCAAGATGAGCTAGAACTCGTGCTTGAGCTGGTTGGTGATTTTTTGGGAGGAAGAAGGAGTGTGTGGTAGCTGGAATAAGTGGAGGGGAGCCACCATGGGCCCACGAGGCAGGGGGCGCACCCTGGACCCTCGTGGCCAGGTGCTTGCTCCCCCTGCTGTGTTCTCAGTGCCAGATATTCTCAAATATTCTAGAAAAAACATATTTAATTTTCAGTTCATTTGGAGAACTTTTATTTTCGGGGTATTTTTTATTGCACTGATAACTGAGAAAATAGGAAGAAAAATATTGTTTTTGCTTCATTTAATAAAAATAACAGAAAGTAAAAGGAGGGTACAGAAAGTTGTGTTTTCTAACTTCATCCATCTCATGCTCATCAAAATGAATCCACTAACAAGGTTGATCAGGTCTCGTTAACAAACTCATTTCGAATAACAGGAAACCGGAGAATTTTCGAATAACACTAGGTTACCTCAACGGGGATATGCATGTCCCCAACAATAAGAATATCATATTTCTTCTTGGCAGTAGGAAGAGGAAATTCAAAACCTCCAATAATAGTTGTTGAAAATTTTCCAATAGAATTGATATTGTGGACTTGAGGTTGTTTCCTCGAAAAGTGTACCGTATGCTCATTACCATTAACATGAAAAGTGACATTGCCTTTGGTGCAATCAATAACAGCCCCTGCAGTATTCAAAAAGGGTCTTCCAAGAATAATAGACGTACTATCATCCTCGGGAATATCAAGAATAACAATGTCCGTTAAAATAGTAACGTTTGCAACCACAACAGGCACATCCTCACAAATACCAACAGGTATAGCAGTTGATTTGTCAGCCATTTGCAAAGATATTTCAGTAGGTGTCAACTTATTCAAATCAAGTCTACGATATAAAGAGAGAGGCATAACACTAACACCGGCTCCAAGATCACATAAAGCAGTTTTAACATAGTTTCTTTTAATGGAGCATGGTATAGTTGGTACTCCTGGATCTCCAAGTTTCTTTGGTATTCCACCCTTAAAAGTATAATTAGCAAGCATGGTGGAAATTTTAGCTTCTGGTTCTTTATTTTATTAGTAACTATTTCCTTCATATATTTAGCATAAGGATTCATTTTAAGCATATGAGTCAAACACATACGCAAAAAGATAGGTCTAATCATTTTAGCAAAGCGCTCAAAATCCCCATCATCCTTTTTCTTGGATGGTTTAGGAGGAAAAGGCATGGGTTCCTGAACCGATGGTTCTCTTTCTTTACCGTGCTTCCTAGCAACAAAGTCTCTCTTATCATAACGTTGATTCTTTGATTGTGGGTTATCAAGATCAACAACAGGTTCGATTTCTACATCATTATCATTGCTAGGTTGAGCATCAACATGAACATCATCATTAACATTATCACTAGGTTCATGTTCATTACCAGATTGTGTTTCAACATCGGAGATAGAAATATCATTGGGATTCTCAGGTGTGTCAATAACAGGTTCACTAGAAACATGCAAAGTCCTATCATTTTTCTTTCTCTTCCTTTTAGAAGGACTAGGTGCATCTATAGTAGTTCTCTGAGAATCTTGCTCAATTCTCTTAGGGTGGCCCTCAGGATACAAAGGCTCTTGAGTAATTTTACCACCTCTAGTCATAACTCTAACATCATTATCATTCTTCTTACTATTTAATTCATTGAGCAAATCATTCTAAACTTTAAGTACTTGTTCTACTTGAGTGGTAACCATAGAAGCATGTTTAGTAATAAGTTTAAGTTCACCTTTAACACTAGCCATATAATCAATCAAGTGTTCAATCATACAAGCATTATGTTTCAGTTGTCTACCAAAATAAGCATTAAAATCTTCTTGCTTAACCATAAAGTTATCAAATTCATCCAAACATTGGCTAGCAAACTTAGCAGGAGGGATTTCAACTTTATCATATCTATAGAGAGAATTTACCTTTACTACCTGTGTCGGGTTATCGAGACCATATGTTTCTTCAATAGGTGATGAATTAAGACCATGTATTTCTTCAACAGGCGGTAGACTCTTAACATCTTCAACTTTTATACCTTTTTCTTTCATAGATTTCTTTGCCTCTTGCATATCTTTAGGACTGAGAAATAGAATACCCCTTTTCTTCGGAGTTGGCTTAGGAGTTGGTTCAGGAAGTGTCCAATTATTTTCATTGGTCAACATATTATTCAATATAATTTCAGTTTGATCAATTGTTCTTTCCCTGAAAACACAACCAGCACAACTAACCAGGTAATCTCTGGAAGCATCGGTTAGTCCATTATAAAAGATATCAAGTATTTCATTTTTCTTGAGAGGATGATCAGGCAAAGCATTAAGTAATTGGAGAAGCCTCCCCAAGCTTGTGGGAGACTCTCTTCTTCAAGTTGCACAAAATTATATATTTCCCTTAAAGAAGCTTGTTTCTTATGAGCGGGGAAATATTTAGCAGAGAAGTAATAAATCATATCCTGGGGACTACGCACACAACCAGGATCAAGAGAATTAAACCATATCTTAGCATCACCCTTTAATGAGAACGGAAATAATTTAAGGATATAATAATAGCGAGTTTTCTCATCATTAGTGAAGAGGGTAGCTATATCATTTAATTTAGTAAGATGTGCCACAATAGTTTCAGATTCATAGCCATAGAAAGGATCAGATTCAACCAAAGTAATTAACTCAGGATCGATAGAGAAATCATAATCCTTATCAGTAATAAAGATAGGTGAAGTAGCATATGCAGGATCATATTTCATTCTAGCATTCAGATATTTTTCTTTAAGCTTAGCTAATAATTTCTTAAGATCACTTCTATCATTGCAAGCAAGGAAGTCTCTAGCAGTTTCTTCATCCATAACATAACCCTTAGGAACAACAAGCAATTCATATCTAGGTGGAGAATCTTCATCATCACTTTCATCAATATTATCAGTTTCAATAATTTCATTCTCTCTAGCCCTAGCAAGTTGTTCATCAAGAAATTCACCAAGTGGCACAGTAGTATCAAGCATAGGAGTAGTTTCATCATAAGTATCATGCATACCAGAAGTGGCATTATTAATAACATGCGACATATCAGAATTAATAGCAGAAGCAGGTTTAGGTGTCGCAAGCTTACTCAAAACAGAAGGTGAATCAAGTGCAGGGCTAGATGGCAGTTCCTTACCTCCCCTCGTAGTTGAGGGAAAAATCTTGGTTCTTTGATCTTTCAAGTTCTTCATAATGATAAGCAGATATAAATCCCAAGTGACTCAAAGAATAGAGCTATGCTCCCCGGCAACAGCCCCAGAAAATGTTCTTGATAACCCACAAGTATAGGGGATCGCAACCGTTTTCGAGGGTAGAGTATTCAACCCAAATTTATTGATTCGACACAAGGGGAGCCAAAGAATATTCTCAAGTATTAGCAGCTGAGTTGTCAATTCAACCACACCTGGAAGCTTAATATCTGCAGCAAGGTATTTAGTAGCAAAGTAATATGATAATAGTGGTAACGATAGCAAAAGTAACGGTAGCAAAAGTAATATTTTTGGGTTTTGTAGTGATTGTAATAGTAGCAAAGGAAAAGTAATTAAGTGAAGAACAATATAGGAAAAGGTCGTAGGCATTGGATCGGTGATGGAGCATTATGCCGGATGCGATCGATCATGTAACAGTCATAACCTAGAGTGACACAGAACTAGCTCCAGTTCATCAATGTAATGTAGGCATGTATTCCGAATATAGTCATACGTGCTTATGGAAAATAACTTGCATGACATCTTTTGTCCTACCCTCCCACGGCAGCGGGGTCCTATTGGAAACTAAGGGATATTAAGGCCTCCTTTTAATAGAGTACCGGACCAAAGCATTAACACATAGTGAATACATGAACTCCTCAAACTATGGTCATCATCAGTAAGTATCCCGATTATTGTCACTTCAGGGTTAACGGATCATAACACATAATAGGTGACTATAGACATGCAAGATAGGATCAAGAACTCTCATATATTGATGAAAACATAATAGGTTCAGATCTGAAATCATGGCACTCGGGCCCTAGTGACAAGCATTAAGCATAGCAAAGTCATAGCAACATCAATCTCAGAACATAGTGGATACTAGGGATCAAACCCTAACAAAACTAACTCGATTACATGATAAATCTCATCCAACCCATCACCGTCCAGCAAGCCTACGATGGAATTACTCACACCCGGTGGTGAGCATCATGAAATTGGTGATGGAGGAAGGTTGATGATGATGATGGCGACGGATTCCCCCTCTCCGGAGCCCCGAACGGACTCTAGATCAGCCCTCCCGAGAGAGTTTAGGGCCTAGGGGCGGCTCCGTATCGTAAAACGCGATGAATCCTTCTCTCTAATTTGTTTCTCCCTGAAAGTGAATATATGGACTCAAGGTTGAGGTCGGTGGAGCGTGAGGGGCCCCATGAGGCAGGGGGCGCGCCCGGGGGTAGGGCGTGCCCCCACCCTCATGGACTGGGTGTGGGGCCCCTGACGTGGATCTTTCTTCTAGTATTTTTTCATATATTCCAAAATAATTCTCCGTTGATTTTCAGGTCATACCGAGAACTTTTATTTATGCACAAAAATAACACCATGGCAATTCTGCTGAAAACAGCGTCAGTCCGGGTTAGTTCCATTCAAATCATGCAAGTTAGAGTCCAAAACAAGGGCAAAAGTGTTTGGAAAAGTAGATACGATGGAGATAAATCAGTTGTGGAGAAGACAAAAAGGAGAAGATAGTCTCACATCAACTAGGCGTATCAACGGGCTATGGAGATGCCCATCAATAGATATCAATGTGAGTGAGTAGGGATTGCCATGCAACGGATGCACTAGAGCTATAAGTGTATGAAAGCTCAACAAAAGAAACTAAGTGGGTGTGCATCCAACTCGCTTGCTCACGAAGACCTAGGGCATTTTGAGGAAGCCCATCATTGGAATATACAAGCCAAGTTCTATAATGAAAAATTCCCACTAGTATATGAAAGTGACAAAATAGGAGACTCTCTATCATGAAGATCATGGTGCTACTTTGAAGCACAAGTGTGGAAAAAGGATAGTAGCATTGCCCCTTCTCTCTTTTTCTCTCATTGTTTATTTGGGCCTTTTTTTTATCTTTTTATGGTCTATTTTTTTGTCCAGAATCTCATCCTCACTTGTGGGGGAATCTTAGACTCCATCATCCTTTCCTCACATGGGACAATTCTCTAATAATGAAGATCATCACACTTTTATTTATTTACAACTCAAGGATTACAACTCGATACTTAGAACAAAATATGACTCTATGTAACTACCTCCGGCGGTGTACCAGGATGTGCAACGAATCAAGAGTGACATGTATGAAAGAATTATGAACCGTGGCTTTGCCACAAATACGATGTCAACTACATGATCATGCAAAGCAATATGACAATGATGAAGTGTGTCATAAATAACGGAATGGCGGAAAGTTGCATGGCAATATATCTCGGAATGGCTATGGAAATGCCATAATAGGTATGTATGGTGGCTGTTTTGAGGAAGGTATATGGTGGGTTTATGGTACCGGCGAAAGTTGCGCGGTACTAGAGAGGCTAGCAATGGTGGAAGGGTGAGAGTGCGTATAATCCATGGACTCAACATTAGTCATAAAGAACTCACATACTTATTGCAAAAATCTATTAGTTATCGAAACAAAGTACTACGCGCATGCTCCTAGGGGGATAGATTGGTAGGAAAATACCATCGCTCGTCCCTAACCGCCACTCATAAGGAAGACAATCAATAAATAAATCATGCTCCGACTTCATCACATAACGGTTCACCATACGTGCATGCTACGGGAATCACATACTTTAACACAAGTATCTCTCAGATTCACAACTACTCAACTAGCATGACTCTAATATTACCATCTTCATATCTCAAAACAATCATCAAGTATCAAACTTCTCATAGTATTCAATGCACTTTACATGAAAGTTTTTATTATACCCATCTTGGATGCCTATCATATTAGGACTAATTTCATAACAAAGCAAATTACCATGCTGTTCTAAAAGACTCTCAAAATAATATAAGTGAAGCATGAGAGATCAATAATTTCTATAAAATAAAACCACCACCGTGCTCTAAAAAGATATAAATGAAGCACTAGAGCAAAATTATCTAGCTCAAAAGATATAAGTGAAGCACATAGAGTATTCTAATAAATTTTGATTCATGTGTGTCTCTCCAAAAGGGTGTGTACAGAAAGGATGATTGTGGTAAACTAAAAAGCAAACACTCAAATCATACAAGATGCTCCAAGCAAAACACATATCATGTGTTGAATAAAAATATAGCCTCAAGTAAAGTTACCAATAGACGAAGACGAAAGAGGGGATGCCTTCCGGGGCATCCCCAAACTTAGGCTTTTGGTTGTACTTGAATTTTACCTTGGGGTGCCTTGGGAATACCCAGGCTTAGGCTCCTTCCACTCCTTATTCCAAAATCCATCAAATCTTTACCCAAAAACTTGAAAACTTCACAACACAAAACTCAACAGAAAATCTCATGAGATCCGTTAGTATAAGAAAACAAATCACCACTTTAAGATACTGTAATCAAATCATTATTTATTCATATTGGTGTTAAACCTAATTTATTCCAACTTCTCTATGGTTCATACCCCCCGATAGTAGCCATAGATTCATCAAAATAAGCAAACAACACATGAAAAACAGAATCTGTCAAAAATAGAACAGTCTGTAGAAATCTGTAGGTTTCTAATACTTATGTAACTCCAAAAATCTTAATAAATTAGGACATCTAAATAATTTGTATAATGATCTACTTCAGTTGGAATTGGTATTTTATCACTCTCAGGTAAAAAATTAAAATTATTCTCGTGAGCGCATACTTTCTGTTTTTTCAGCAAGATCAAACAACAATCATCCATGAAGATCCTAAAGGCTTTACTTGGCACAAACACTAATTAAAACATAAAAACACAATCATAACAGAGGATAGATGATCTATTTATTACTAAACAGGAACAAAAAGCAAGGAACAAAAATAAAATTGGGTTGCCTCCCAACAAGCGCTATCGTTTAACGCCCCTAGCTAATAAAAACAAGGATAGATCTAGGTATTGTCATCTTTGGTATGCAATTCTTAAATTGAACACTTATAACCCTTAGGAGTTTCCTTCTTTTTATTGATGATCAAACTCTTAGGCAAGAAATCAAGATAATCATTTGTAGCAAAAGGTTCCTTAATGATAGCGAAAAAATTGGGGTGAACACTAATTGATTTGAGATCCGCATTCTCCTTACTAGAAGATTCACCCTTATCCTTAGGAACATACATAAAATTAGAAACTTTGGTAGGAGGAGGGTTTGAAGTGTTTCTCACGGCAGAAAAGGCATACCCTAAGTTGGTAATAATATCCTCAAGTTTATCTATAGTGGAATCTTGATCTATCTTTTCAGTAACTATGGGTTCTTTTTCTCTCAAATTTTTCAGAGTAACTCCTACCTTAGATCCATATTGAGTAATTTGGTTTTGTATCTTTTTATCCAAATTCTTGATCAACTCTATAGTGGCAACTTTATTTTCAATAATTTCAAGCCTTTGCATCCCATGTTCCAAAGATAAAGTAGTTCCATTAACCAAGAGAGGTGGTGGGCCAAACAAATCTATCATAGCATTATAAGAATCAAAAGTATGGCTAACCAAGAAATTCCCTCTAATAATCGTATCAAGAATATATCTGTTCCAAGGAGTGATGCCTACATAAAAATTGCGAAGAAGAACAAAAGTAGATTGCTTCCTAGTGGAACTATTCTGAGCATTGCAAATTCTATACCAAGCATCCTTTAGATTTTCTCCCTTCCTTTGTTTAAAATTAAGAACTTCATTATTGGGAGTACTAACAATGATAGAAGGACTGGCCATGACGGCAAAACAAACGATCTAACACACAATCACACAAGAGGCAAGCGAAAGAAGGCAAACGGAAAAAGGGCGAACGGCAAAGAGGCGAATAAAACGACAAGGGTGAAGTGGGGGAGAGGAAAACGAGAGGCAAATGGAAAATAATGTAATGCGAGGGATAAGAGTTTGTGATGGGTACTTGGTATGTCTTGGCTTGAGTGTAGATCTCCCCGGCAATGGCGCCGAAATTGGCAAGTTGACGGGATCTTGACTTGACTTGGCGTAAATCTCCCCAGCAACGGCGCCAGAAATCCTTCTTGCTACCTCTTGAGCATGTGTTGGTTTTCCCTTGAAGAGGAAAGGGTGATGCAGCAAAGTAGCGTAAGTATTTCCCTCAGTTTTTGAGAACCAAGGTATCGATCCAGTAGGAGACTACATGCAAGTCGCCTAGTACCTGCACAAACAAACAAGAACCTCGCAACCAACGCGATAAAGGGGTTGTCAATCCCTTCACGGTCACTTACGAAAGTGAGATCTGATAAAGATAATAAGATAAATATTTTTGGTATTTTTGTTGTATAGATTGGAAAATAAAGATTGCAAAATAAGTAGTAAACTAGAATTGTAGATCGGAAACTTATATGATGTAAAGTAGACCAGGGGGCCATAGGTTTCACTAGTGGCTTCTCTCAAGATAGCATATATTACGGTGGGTGAACAAATTACTGCCGAGCAATTGATAGAAAAGCGCATAGTTATGATGATATCTAGGCATGATCATCAACATAGGCATCACGTTTGTGTCAAGTAGACCGAAACGATTCAACATCTACCACTATTACTCCACACAACGACCGCTATCCTGCATGCATCTAGAGTATTAAGTTCATAAGAACAGAGTAACGCATTAGGCAAGATGACATGATGTAGAGGGATAAACTCAAGCAATATGATATATACCCCATCTTTTTATCCTCAATGGCAACAATACAATACGTGCCTTGCTGCCCCTCTTGTCACTAGGAAAGGACACCGCAAGATTGAACCCAAAGCTAAGCACTTCTCCCATTGCAAGAAAGATCAATCTAGTAGGCCACACCAAACTGATAATTCGAAGAGACTTGCAACGATATCAAATCATGCATATAAAATTCAGAGAATAATCAAATATTGTTCATAGATAATCTTAATCATAAACCCACAATTCATCAGATCTCGGCAAACACACCGCAAAAAGAATTACATCGAATAGATCTCCAAGAACATCGAGGAGAACTTTGTATTCAGAACCAAAGAGAGAGAAGAAGCCATCTAGTTAATAACTATGGACCCGAAGGTCTGTGGTAAACTACTCACACTTCATCGGAGAGGCTATGGTGTTGATGTAGAAGCCCTCCGTGATTGAATCCCCCTCTGGGAGATCGCCGAAAAAGATCCCCAGATGGGATCTCACGGGTACAGAAGGTTTCAGCGGTGGAAAAGTGGTTTCGTGGCTCCCCTCGATGTTTTCAGGGTATAAGAGTATATATAGGCGAAGGAAGTAGGTCGATGGAGCCACGAGGGTGGGGGCGCCTGGCCCGCCTCGGCGCGCCTCCCTACCTCGTGGCCGCCTCGTTGCTTCCTTGACCTCCACTCCAAGTCTCATGGATTGCGTTTGTTCCCAAAAAGATCCTCGCGAAGGTTTCATTCCGTTTGATATTCCTTTTCTGCAAAACACTAAAATAGGCAAAAAATAGCAACTGGCAGTAGGCCTCCGGTTAATAGGTTAGTCCCAAAAATAATATAAAAGTGCATATTAAAGCCCATTAAACATCCAAAACAGATAATATAATAGCATGGAATAATCAAAAATTATAGATATGTTGGAGACGTATTAGCATCCCGAAGCTTAATTCCTGCTCGTCCTCGAGTAGGTAAATGATAAAAATAGAATTTTTGATGTGGAATGCCCCGCGCCCACTAATGGGGCGCCTTCCCCTCTCGCATAGGAAGGCGTGTCTAGCGCCACTCTCAGGTTGGGCTCGGGGACTCTCCTCTGGAGGGCCTCTGACTTGGCCGGCGTCACGAGGGAGGCGTTCGGGCACCGTGTGGAGGTGTGCTTCAATGCGCGCTTCCGCGAGCAGGGCGCGAGGCGCCAGGCGCTCAGGAGTTCATCACTAAGGCAATCAGAGAGCTTAAGGAGGCGCGAGCCATGCGCGGTGAGCGCCACCTCGCATCACACAGCGCAGCTGCTGCCCCCGACATGGGTGGCGAGCAGCGCGTCTGCGTCAACATCCTAGGGCTCAATAGGGCCGCTTCTCAGGAGCGCTTCTAGCCGTCATGTGTTAGCCGCAGTGGGGGTTGCCCCGCAGCTGTGTCCGCATGTTGTTCGGCCTATTGACCATGGCTGCCATGCACCAGCGCTATACGTAGGGCATCCTGGCGGCTCACGAGGCCACCTGCCAGGTAACCCTGACGGAGGAGGCGCCGAACCCTCGCGGGCCTCCCGGACCTCCGAAGCCCCCCGAGGCTCAGGACCTAGACGACTGGTGAAGAGCGACCCCTTTGGCGCACATATTCAGCTGCCCCAACAATTCTTCAGTGACGGTGCGAGGTGACTTTTCGGTTTGTTCAACTGAGGGTGCCCCTCGGTCCGCATTATCCTCAAGCTGCCAGGGCTAGTCCCGTAGCCGCGCCTTTTTGATTCTTGTACTCTGGACTAGTATGCGTGCATGTGTTATCATGGTTATTTGACATTACCCCTGCTGTCTCATTACCTATGGAGTCTCCCCCCGTGACCTCTACGCGTTGCTAACCCGCCTCTTGCTCATCCCGCAACGGGGGTTGCTGGCATGGCGCCTGTGCTCGGGTCCATCGCTGCAGCGCTGATAAACCTGAGAGACCGAGCTCTGGCTTGTGGCCTTCCCCGCACACGTCTCCTCAACAGGTCCTTATTGCCTTCGTCTTCTTGCGTAAATATCACCGGTAGGACAGCAAGCGCGGCTATGTTCCATGTTTTCTTTCTTCGGCTAACTCGCGGCGACCTCCGGAGCCGGGACCACGAGCGGCCCCACGCACCTCGAGTCGCAACCCCTCGCAAGGCCAGCCACTCTTTTTTTTAAGCAAATCGCTTGCACGTTAAAGGGGGATCCTGAGCACCATGCCTCAAGTGCTCCTACTGGCTCTCGAGCCCTCACCCCCTAGCCTTGACCACGGCATCGCGACCTGGCATACCAGCGGTGGCTGAGCTTAACTCGAGGGCCGGCACCCGAGGATGTAGAGCATTCATTTGAGCGGGGAAGAAGGGGTTGGCGCGATTCCTACCTGGGAGCGCCACCGCCTCTAGGACACCGCTAGACGTCGCACAAAAAATTGTCCTCACAGCGAAAGGATCACCGTAGGCTCGCCAAGATAAGTCACCGCATACACGCGGGCATGAACCTTACGATCAGCGTTTTGCCTGTTGCGACCTCGCTCTAGCAAGGACGTTTCCCTTTCAGTATTTTTGAAGCCGCTTCCACGCCAAAGGGGACCCCCTGAGCATCGTGCCTCAGGGGCTCTTACTGGACCTCGGGCCGCTCACCTCCTGGCCTTGACCACGGCATCAGGACCTGGCATACCAGCGACGGCTGAAGCCTACCTGGGGACCGGGTCCTGACAGCGTAGAGCACTAAGCTACCGCGAGGATGAAAGGGGGAACCATGCCACAACAAGAAGCATAAACGCGGCAGTGATTGGAAATAATAAGCATTAAGGCAAAAGCACCACAGTTCTTACATACCCTTGTGGGGCCCTACATGGTTTTCTACAGGAACGAAGCAAAACAAAGGGTCTCCCAAGGACCGCGGCCTAAACGACGTCACCCACGGCGTTAGGCTGGCACTTTCCCCCGCTAGGTTCGGCTGCAGTGGCATGGCGGCTCGTAGCTGTCGTCGTCGCTCGAGCCATGCCTAGAGGAGGCGCTCTTCCGTCGGAAGAATCGCGGACAAGGCCAAGGGCAAGTTCACTGCCGGCGACCTTGCTGCCTCGGCTGCCTCCCCTGGGGCAGCATTCTAGGCGCCGACCATCCTCGCTGAAGACCTTGAAGAAGAGTGTCGATGCCCCGTCGTATTCGAATTGGATGGCTTGACCTTCCTTCGGGTGGTAGGCGCGGGCGATCACGCCCCATCCTCGAGCCGTGAAGACAACGCCAGAGTCGACGACCTCGACCTCTGCTTCTGAAGCCTGGCCGCAGCATCCGTTGTGCTGCGACCACAATTCTATGGCCCCCCTCGGCGGTATCTCCCTTGCGGGGGACCGCGGGAGCCAGATCCATGTGTGCAGCGGCATCGCCGCCTACACCACAAACTCGCGGGCCATGCCTTTGGTGTGGGTCCGTGAGTGGGGTGGCCGTAAAAACACCGCTTGTCCACCTCCACAACCCCACTCCTCGCAGTGTCGGCCACTCCCCATATGCGCGGGGCTCTGCACACAGGAATACACAGGGACCGGGAAGCCAGGCGGAGCCCGTTCTGTCGGATTCAGGGCTCTGCAGACCCTTGAGAGGTTAGAACACTAGGTGCGTACGAAGAACTCCTACTCCCTGACCTGCTAGTCCAAAGATTCCACGGCCTAGCTTGACGAACCCAAAGAACAAGAGACATAGAGATTTATCCTGGTTCAGGCCACCTTGCAGTGTAATACCCTACTCCAACTTTGTGGTGGATTGCCTCGAGGGGCTGAGGATTAACTAGTACAGTGGGTGAATAGCCTCAGGAGGTGAGGTGTTCTTGAGCTTGATGAGCTGGTGAGTGTGAAGGTGGTCTCAATCGATCCCCTGCTATGGTGGTGGCTAAGTTCTATTTTTGGTGGCCTCGGTCTTCTTCCCAAATGTTAGGCGGGAAGGGATCCCACAATGGCAAAATTCGAAGGGGGACAACTAGTACAAGTTATCCTGACAAAAGTAGTCTTCGCCTGCAAAGGCTCTGGTGGTGACGCTGATGTGGGCTCCACGATGACCTCCGTCATGCCGTCCTAGCGGTCTTGGTCTTGTTGCACCGATATGGGAACCTTTGCCTGATTCCTTGGGACTCCGCGCCTGCGCTTGCCTCCATAGCACCGAAGAGGAAACTGGTACACTGTGCCCGCTGGTGCCCGCCTGGCCTTGCTCGTCATGGATCACGTCATGTGAGCCTCGCGAGGTGAGCCTTGCATAGATATCTCCACTCCTTGGGAGCCAGCCTAGTGAGGCCGCCCCCAGGGAGGTCTTGGTGTCGCCCGCCTCGCGAGGCTTGGCCCCTTGCAAGGGTCTTGTGTTGTTGTTGTCGAACTAGGCCATACAGGGCCACTGATGGAGCCATGCCACGGGCCGCAGGCAGGCAAGTCTGGGTACCTCCGGTCCCAGAATGTCGACAGCTGCCCCAGGGAGGTCTTGGTGTCGTCCGCCTCGCGAGGCTCGACCCCTTGCGAGGGTCTTGTGTTGTTGTTGCTGAACTGGGCCATACCAGGCCACTGGTTGAGCCACGCCATGGGCCACAGGCAGGCAAGTCGAGGCACTCCTGGTCCTAGAACGCCGACATTAGCCCTCGGGCCCAAGGCGTGTTCGAACTTGGCTTCGAGGCGAAGCCAAAGGGAAAGTGCGGAGCGCCGCGGGCCCCAACCACCTGCGGCCTTAGTGGACGCGTGGCGATTGACGGGACGTGGGCGCCTCCACTTCCCCATGCTACCTCGGCAAGCGTCCAACTTGAGGAGACGATGCTGCATGCAGAAGAAAATCATCATTAGGTGCGATTGTGGTGACCGGGGTTGGCCTCCTCCTGGCTATAAATGAGGGAAGGGGCAGAGCCCCATGCTCATCTATGTCTTCTCGAAGTCCACTCCTTCTTCTTCCTTCTCGCATCGCTGCAGTCCCCATGGCGCCAACGAAGTGGTTCTAAGCCGCGGAGAAGGGGAAGGCTTGCCGGGAGGGGCCTGGCTCACCGCTGCCCAAGAGGGGGCCGGGCCGCCCTGGCAAGCACGGCGTGACCCCTGCTGTGGCTCCTCAGGGGTGTGGGAGTACTCCTTCAGGGACCGGTGTCATTATCGGTGGCCGTAGCAGTGCTTCCTCTCGTGGCGGGGGCCACTCGAGGCGAGGCAGCCCTTGCACCGAGGGGAAGCGTGCCGTGGTCGCCCGGCCTCCGCGGCCGCGCTTCCATTCGGCGGAGGTGCTCCCGAAGTTCGTCGTGTGGTCAGAGCGGTCGGCCGACATCTGGCTTCATCTCCCGTGCTCCTTTGTCGGCAAGCTTCCAGCAACGAGCCTCGGTGGCTTCTTGTTGCAAGCTGACGGCTATTGCAGCAAGTCTTCATGGGCCGTGGTGGAGATTTCCGCCGCGGGCAACGCGATCCTGGCCCGCGGCTGGCAGACGTTCGCCCGCGTGCACGGCCTGAGCAGGAGGTGCACCGTCCACTTCAAGTTCGACGGCATCACGACCCTCTACGTGAGGGTGTTTGGGGAAGATGGTCGCCGCGCAGGGTGCTACCCCGAAGACGACGACGACGACGGTGGGCTTGGCCTTGACGACGGCCGCGATAGCGCGGAAGGCGAGCTCGCCCTTGGAGACGGCCGCGAATCGTCCAGCGGCGGCAGCACCTCCTCCAGCGAGAGCACCAGTAGCGGCGGCTACGACCAGCCGCGACACCGCTGGGCTCGCTTCGAGGATGGTAGTGGGTCGCCCCGCCGCGCTCCGATGAAGCGCGAGGAAGGCTCCGGCTAAGTCCGGGGGGCCCTCGGAGCCAACCCTCGTGATCTTCTGCGGTTGTGTGTGCTGCTTTTGTTTATCCTTTCTTTCCTTCCTGCATTTTAAAAAAACAAGCATGGGGCCCTGCAGGGGCGTGTAATGAACTATGGTATTTATGTTGTTATGTTATGTTTATCGCTTCGATGTGTACGGTAGGATACTTAGCTTGATACGCTTGCTGTAGTTCCCCTTCTTATGAAGGCGCGCACGTCCCACTATCTGGTGAGGCTCTTCTTGCTGTCGGCTCGGGAGTCCCTGACCTCAAGGGATGTCACGAGGCTGTGGATTTGTTAGAAAGCTTCATCGGGTATTTTGTTCTTCTTCGCGCGAGCCCTCAGGCATGAGCCCGTCGTGGCTCAGTGCACCATGTTGTAGTACCCGAGGGGTATGGACATTAGGAGCGTGTGTAGATCACGATCTTGCACGAGGGCGTCTCGCGAGGGTAAAAAGAAGTCGAAGCCCCAAGGAAGTGGGGCTATGGCGAAGTGTGTTTGATGCGCGGGGCGAGCCCGTCGCACGCACACACCTGCCCAGCACCCGTGCGCGAGACGCGTGAGAAGGAAGGACGGGCAACTGCCGCTCCTCCATAACCAGGATAAAAATAGAAAAGAGAAAATGGAGGGGGAAATCGGTGAGGCAACTAAAAGCATGTGAACTCCAAATTCATTAAAAGGTTGCAAACCTGATACAGAAAGCAAATGAACAGCCGCGTCCGACACCTAGTCTAGTCTTCTCACCAGCGCAGAGCTAAGTGCTACCACTAGGACGTGGGAGGGAGCCCCCGAGGCCGGAGGGCGGCACTCTGGAGACTCCGGGGCGTGTACAGCCCCACTCACACGTGAGAGTGTGATGTCTACTACGCAACTTTATTCTTGTAGACACGTGTTGGGCCTCCAAGCGCAGAGTTTTGTAGGACAGTAGCAATTTTCCCTCAAGTGAATTACCTAAGGTTTATCAATCCGTGAGAGGTGTAGGATGAAGATGTTCTCTCTCAAACGACCCTGCAACCAAATATAAGCAATCTCTTGTGTCCCCAACACACCCAACACAATGGCAAATTTTATAGGTGCACTAGTTCGGCGAAGAGATGGTGATAAAAGTGTAATATGGATAGTAGATATTGTTTTTGTAATCTGAAACTGTAAAAACAGCAAGGTAACTAATAGTAAATGGGCACAAAAACGGTGTTGCAATGCTTAAAAAAAGGCCTAGGGTCCGTACTTTAGCTAGTGCAATCTCTCAACAATGTTAACATAGTTGGATCATATGATTATCCCTCAAAGTTTAACGAAGAATCACTCCCGAGTTCCTATTAGCGGAGAACAAAAGATAGGAATTGTTTGTAGGGTACTATACCACCTCAAAGCTATTCTTTTCGCTCTATCTATTCAAGAGTTCGTACTAAAATAACGCAATGCTATTTTTTCCGTTCGACCTATCCAAGAGTTCGTACTAGAATAACACCAAAGCAAATTCATATTCATAATACTCAATCCACACAAAGAACTACAAAGAGTGCCCCAAGATTTCTACCAGAGAAACAAAGACAAGAATGTGCATCAACCCCTATGCATAGATTACCCCAATTTCACCGCGGGAATCCGCAAGTTGAGTGCCAAAACATATATCAAGTGAATCAATACAATACCCCATTGTCACCACAAGTATTCAATTGCAAGACATATATCAAGTGTTCTCAAATCCATAAAAGTATTCAATCCGATAACCATGAAATCTCAAAGGGAAAACTCAATTCATCACAATAAGATAGAGAGGGGAAAACATCATATGATCCGACTATATTAACAAAGCCCATGATATAGATCACGAGATAGAGAGAGAGAGATTAAACACATAGCTAATGGTACAAACCCTCAGCCTCGAGGGTGGACTACTCCCTCCTCATCGTGGTGGCCACCGGGATGATGAAGATGGCCACCGAAGATGATTCCCCCCTCCGGCAGGGTGCCGGAACGGGTAGAGATTGGTTTTCGGTGGCTACGGATCCCTGCGGCGGCGAGACTTCTGATCTAGGTTAACCCCCAAGGGTTTCGGAATATTTGGGAATTTATAGTGCAAAGAGGGGGTGTGGGAGGCCACCGAGGTGGGCACAACCCACCTGGGCGCGCCAGGGGGGCCTGACGCGCCCTGGTGGGTTGTGCCCCCTCGGGGCACCCCCCAGGTGCTGCTTTGGCCCATCGGGAGTCTTTTGGCCCATAAAAATCCACAAAATGTTTCACGGTGTTTGGACTCCGTTTGATATTGATTTTCTGTGATGTAAAAAACAAGGAAAAAAAGCAACTGGCACTGGGCACTGGGTCAATAGGTTAGTCCCAAAAAATGATATAAAGTTGCTATAAAATGACTGTAAAACATCCAAGAATGATAATATATTGGCATGAATACTTCATAAATTATAGATACGTTGCAGACGTATCAGCATCCCCAAGCTTAATTCCTACTCGTCCTCGAGTAGGTAAATGACAAAAGAAATAATTTATGAAGTTTGAATGCTAGCAAAGTCCGTAAGTTTGATCAATGATAATTTGAATCACTTCTCCTAGCATCATAACAGCAATTCTTTCTTGCGAAACTTCTCATGTTATAGTAGCAACCAATTCGCATGTTAAGGTTCAAACAATGAATTCTCTTGAAACCCAACAACCTATCTTAGTCACCAAGCAATTGTAATTCAACTTATTCAACGGAGTTTAAGTAATAGCTCCACATACTCAACCATCATATAGTCTTCTATGATTGCTAACACTCACCTTGTACTCATGAGCAAAATGCTTCAACCGGACACATAGAAAGATAGGGGCTTATAATTTCACCTCCCAACATATTCACCTCAAGGGTGATGTCAACAATAATAACTCATGCTACCCATATTCAACTGGACATATGTGCCTAGATCTTTCCTCATCACATGATGCTTACCGAAAGAGAAAATAAAAAGGAATAGAGAGGAATACTTTGATTCTTTGCATAAAAGTAAATACTGAAAAAATAAAAGAAAGGCCCTTCGCAGAGGGAAGCAGAGGTTGCCATGCGCTTATTTATTTGTATTCTCAACCCCTTAGTGCAAAAGAACGCCACGTTATATTGCCCCTTATGATAGCAACCTTTATTATGCAGTCCGTCGCTTTTATTACTTTGCCATCACAAGTTTGTACAATGCTCAATTTTCTCTTACACTAAATGATCTCACACTTTTAGAAGCAATTTTTATTTCCTTTTTGCACCGATGACAACTTACTTGAAGGATCTTGCTCAATACTTCGGTAGGTATGGTGGACTCTTGAAAATAAGATTTGGGTTTAAGGGTTTTTGGATGCACAAGTAGTATCTCTACTTGGTGCGGAATTTTTGGCTAGCAAAGATGGGGGGCAAGCACCTCATGTTGAAGGATCTATGACAATGCAACTTATATGTGAATATGAACAAACATAAACCATTACGTTGTCTTCCTTGTCCAATGTAAACAATTTTTTCATATAATATTTTGATGGGGGCTCACAATCACAAAAGATTTCCATGATAGTGTATTTGCATGTGAAAGTTCTCTTCCTTATACTAATTATTCGTGAATTGCTTGTATGACCAATATTGTGATTGTCAAGCCTCAAAAGATTTCACTTTCTAAACCCAATGTGAAGCTACCACTAGGTATGATATGATTTCAACTTCATGACATTCAATTTATTCAACAATTTACTCAAAGGATACAAGTGAAGCACAAGAGTAAATGACATAGAAAAGAGCTTCGTTGACGGGATGTGAATGGCGCTTACTTAGCCTCCATGGCAACTATTTGAGGGCTCTATTTTATTTAAAAACTTTCAGATCTAAGTACTTTATTAAAACATCAAGCAAAACAAAATAAAATGACATTCTAAGAATAGCACAACTCATGTGAAGAAGCAAAAACTTAGGTTCAATTGATACTAACCGATAATTGTTGAAGAAGAAAGGTGGGATGCCTGCCGAGGCGTCCCCAAGCTTAGATGCTTGAGACTTCTTGAAATATTATTTTGGGGTGCCTTGGTCATCCCCAAGCTTGAGCTTTTGTGTCTCCTTAATTCCTTTTATATCACGGTTTCCCTAAATCTCAAAAGCTTCATCCACACAAAACTCAACAAGAACTCGTGAGATAAGTTAGTATAAACCAATGCAAAAACCTTGTCATTCTCTACTGTAGAAAATCACTAAAATTATTATTAAAAATTTCATACTAAATCCGTCTTTATATTTAATACTCCTATCCTCAAATAGAATCATTAAACAAGCAAACATATGCAAACAATGCAACCATAACAGCAATCTGCCAAAACAGTACAGTCTGTAAAGAATGCAAGAGTATCAATACTTCCCTAACTCCAAAAGTTATGAAAATTTACCACACTTCATAAAATTCATCAGATCTCATTTTGCAAAAATTTTCAACATTTTATCACATTCTTAATTTTCTAGGGAATTTTTGCAACGGCGGTAAACTTTCTGTTTTCAAACAGCAACATGTAGACTTGCAAAATAAGCATAGTAAAGGCTATACATGCCACTTTTATTGAAATGAAAGATGAAAAACATTATTCTAAATAAAATAAAACAAATCCTAACAAAATAAATTGACACTCCAAGCAAAACACATATTATGTGACGGATGAAAACATAGCTCCAAGTAAGGTTACCGATAAATTGGAGACGAAAGAGGGGATGCCTTCCGGGGCATCCCCAAGCTTAGTTGCTTGGATCTTCCTTGAATATTTCCTTAGGTGTGCCTTGGGAATCCCCAAGATTAGGTTCTTGTCACTCCTTATTCTCCTCATATCGATATCTCACCCAAAACTTGAAAACTTCAATCACACAAAACTTAACGAAACTTCGTGAGATAGGTTAGTATGATAAAGAGCAAACCATTCCACTTTTGGTACTGCCAAAGACAAGACTCATAATTGTTCTCACGCAATGCCTACCGTATAATATCTTTTCCACAATTTATATCGAGCAATATAAGCCATGGAAACTAGAAAACAAGCAAACTATGCATTGAAAACAGAATCTGTCAACAAGAGAACAGTCTGTAGTAATCTGCACTCAAACCATATTTCTGCTATTCCAAATATTCTGAAAAATTAGGACAACCTGAGAAATTTGTCTATTAATTTTCTGCCAAAATAATCATCATTTTATCACGCTTCTGTTAAAAATGAGAATTATTTTCCTAAGCGCAAAAGTTTCTGTTTTTCAGCAAGATCAAATCAACTGTCACCGTAAGCCATCCCAAAAGTCTTACTTGGCACTTTATTGAAACAAAAGCAATAAAACATGTTTACTACAGTAGCCTAATCATGTGAACACACAAAATCAGTAGGTAAAAGTGTTGGGTTGTTGCCCAACAATCGCTTTTCTTTAATGCATTTTAGCTATGCATTATGATTTCTATGATGCTCGCATAAAAGATAAGAATGGAAACATAAAGAGAGCATCATGAAGCACATGACAAGAACATTTAAGTCTAACCCACTTCCTATTCATAGGGATTTTGTGAGCAAATAAGTTATGGGAACAAGAATCCACTAGCATAGGAAGGCAAAACAAGCAAAACTTCAAGATTTTCAACACATAGAGAGGAAACTTGATATTATTGCAATTCCTGCAAGCATAAGTTCCTCCCTCATAATAATTTTCAGTAGCATCATGAATAACTTCAACAATATAATTATCACATAAAGCATTATTTTCATGATGCATAAGCATAGAATTTTTATTACTCTCCACATAAGCAAATTTCTTCTCATCAATAGTAGTGGGATCAAATTCAACAAAATAACTATCATGAGAGTGAAAATTAAAATCATGATGGCAAGTTTCATGGTTATCATTAGCATACATGTCATCACCATAATCATCATATATAGGAACTTTGTTGTCATAATCAATTGCAACCTCCTCCAAAATAGTGGATTCATCATTAAATAAGGTCATGATCTCTCCGAATCCACTTTCATCAATATAATCATCATAAATAGGAGGCATGTTATCATCATAATAAATATTCTTATCAAAGCTTGGGGGACTAAAAATATCATCTTCATCAAACACATAGCTTTGCATATCATTAGCATCATGGATATTCAAAGGATTCATACTAACAACATTGCAATCATGCTCATTCAAATATTTTGTGCCAAACATTTTATTGACTTCTTCTAACAACTGAGCACAATTTTCCGAACCATCATTTTCAAGAAAGATATTATAAAGATGATCATTATATGATGCAACCTCAATTCCATTTTTTATGTAGATTTTCTTTTATAAACCAAACTAGTGATAAAACAAGAAACTAAAAGATTCAATTGCAAGATCTAAAGATATACCTTCAAGCACTCACCTCCCCGACAACGGCGCCAGAAAAGAGCTTGATGTCTACTACACAACTTTATTCTTGTAGACACGTGTTGGGCCTCCAAGCGCAGAGTTGATGTAGGGTAGGAACCCTATGGGCCGATCTTTCACGAAAGGAGCGGATCCCGCGATGAACACGAAGAACACGAGGAGGGAAACAAGGGGAAAATCATGAGGGGAACATAAGAGAACACTCAAACCAACGAGAATGATCACACATGCGCTAGATCCTCGAGTACATAAGGAAAGATACACGATTCAAAGTCAAAGACGGATGATACACGGTAACCGGTCTTCTCCGTGCGGAGGTCTTGAGTTCTTCCCTAAAGAGGGGTCTTGAATCCGCTTGGGAGATCTTCTCCGGTGGAGGCTCGAATCTCCGAGGAGAAGGTAACCAAGTGGATGAGCAAAGCTCTCACACAATATATAAGCTAATCCTTTGCTAACCCTCAAATGGAGGAGGTGGAGGAGTATATGTAGTCTAGGGCCATGAAGGGGTAAGTGGGGGATACATGGGCCTCGGCCCGATACTCTGCGCACAGACAGGCGTCTGTCGTCCGACAGGTACCGGACGTCCGGTGGCTCGCGAGGGTCCGGTCGTCCGATACTTGTCGAACGTCCGGCGTTTTGTCTCGGTTGAGCTGGCGCCAGATTTCCGGAGATGGTCGGACGTCTGGTCGCTGGAGTGTGTCGGACGTCCGGTACTTGTCGGACGTCCGGCCACTGTAGCTTCCATTGGCTGGCCCTTCTTGCTGGATGAGTGCCCAGGCGTCGGACGTCCGGCGTTGCTCGGTCGTCCGGTGGCTGAAGACTTCGGGCCGCTTCTTCTATTGGTCCTTGTACTTGGCGTCCTCGCTAGCTCG
Source organism: Triticum urartu (assembly GCF_003073215.2). Lineage (NCBI taxonomy): Eukaryota > Viridiplantae > Streptophyta > Magnoliopsida > Poales > Poaceae > Triticum > Triticum urartu. The sequence continues at coordinate 201,075,961 of NC_053027.1, read as the reverse complement.
TCCGTTGGATGTGGTGGCTCCACGGCTTTCCTCTAAGTACCTGGTCATGCATAGCACACATGTTTGAGGTAGTAGCCATGTCTCACATGTGGAAAGTGACGATTCGGAGAGGAGCGATTTCACCTTGTGTCCGATGGCATATGTTAGAGGTCTCGTCGTATGTCCTCTTGGGGCTTGGAGAGTAGTCGGAGTGTACATGGGGATGAATGTGGGATGCTCTGCATCATCTCACCCCCCTCCCCTTGGGGAAGACCCGACCTCCGATCGTGATCCTCATCACCATGGAAACGGTTGTCGTGGACGGACTTGTAGTTGGACGTAGTGGAAGACGTTGCGCAATCCAAGTACTGCAAGGTGTCTCCAGTATGTGGTACATGCAAAATGAGCAAACACGAAGTACCCTTGGAAATACAATGGTTAGCGCACACAAAGTGTCCATCAAGTAAACATGTGTCCGTGCGACAATATTGATCATGACAAGGTGCATGAAGCTTATCCAAAAGAGATGGAATGGTATGCAAAGCATTCATGGGAGCAAAAACATTCATTGCACACACTAATGTGTTGTGAATATGATCAATGCAACCACGGTGCAAAATGATGTCATAGAGAGACGGTTTATCAATAGCATGAATATGGCAATGGATGCTCAATATGAGTATGTGATCATTCAATTGATGATGGGCAATATGATCATGATGTATGAATATGCCATCAAGAACAATCACAACAAATTTGCTAAGGAAATGCACAAGCTCATATATCATGGATGACATGGGAATACAAGATGCAAAAAGGCAATCATAATATGAGTCAATCCATGCATAAGATGCAAATTTGTCATGTGTATGATATGTCCATCGAGCATGACATGTGAGAGCACAATCAACAAATATGGAGGTGTTGGTGTACCAATGCTCGATGTCGTGGCATGAGTGGAGGTTCGAAGGTGCTTCCAATAAGTCCGAGCGCTCCTCAACGTGAAGGTCCATAGAGTCAGTCTTCAATATTACTCCTCTATTCGCGAGATGTAACATGTAGACAACAAGAAGGAAACAACAATAAAAGAGTGACACATCCAATATGCATATTTGAGGATGGCTCAAAGGGAAGGAGTTCACCTTTAGGAGATTCTCGCAAATGTTAGTGTTGCACATCATGTATGCCTTCACATGACCAAATTGTCTCATGACGGTATCGCCTTGTGAATCCTTCAAAATGAAAGAACATGACAAACACTCAGAAAAACAAATGAGGTTAGCGGAGATGCAAAACCTATCATTCGTGTGGTAAAATACCCAACAAGTGGATGCATCATGCTCATCATAAGAAAGGACAATGGAGCATTTCATAGTAAGGAGGCATATGATGTGAGAACAACCAAATGCAATAGGATCAATCAAACAAGCATTCATCACAAGTAAAGTGTCCAAGTCTCCAGCATAACAATTGGAGGAAAGCAACAATGAACACAATATATCATGTGAGAGGCATGAACATATACGTCATCAACCCAAGAAAGCAAGTAAGAATGGAACATGGGTGATGTGACAAAGCAAGCAATCATAGCAATCAAGTGGTGTGAGCTAGTAGTGCGAAGATGCAACATACTAGAGGGAATCATAGCAAGCATGTCATGGGTGTAAATAGTGTGTATGAATAATTCACATGACATAGCACAATCATGAAAGGAGGATATGAGCAAAATAGCATCAATAGCATGAGGCATGTGATAAACATGGCAATAGCAACAAGGATCTCCACCAAGCATGCAAATACACATAGGAGTAGCATAATGGTGAAGCATTGGTAGATGCACGCAAGGGTCACAATTGCATGGCAAAGGCATAGAAGTAAGCATAGCATGCAAAGTGAACACGGTAAAATGAGCATGAAGCGACAAGCGGTATAAAGCCCATAGCCGTGTGAGAGCCAAGTGAGATCGATGCGCGTAGTCGTTGCGCGAAGAGAGCGGTGGGAAGGGTAGTTCACGGGATCCCAAGTCATCTTTGCTCTCAAGAGCTCGTTTTGTCAACTCTTGGGGTTGAGAGGTTGACGAGTATACGTGAGTACCTACACAAAACAAATACAAAGGGAAAATTGTGTGTGCATGGTATATGTACACACCATCCATCATGATGCGTACGTGCTTGTGTTGGTTAGCACAAAATATCCAATGCTCGAATAAATGAGATGAATGATATAGAAACATGTCATCCATCATGATAGGTTTGTTGTCATGTATAACATAATGGACACTCAAATTGTGTAATGCATCACAAGAAATATGTAGAGCATTGTTATTCATGGAATGCATACGGTGGAAGCAAGCATAGCAAACATGCAAAGTTTGGAATGCATCAAAATCTCCTAATATGTATGAGGAAACTATGGGGGTCTCCTCATGAGAATCAATGGGAACATCACATGGAGAATATTGACAACATCCAAGCATATTTGGTTCTATGTGATCATGGCATGTCATAGTAGATGAATTGGGCAAATCATGTAAAGGAAGCATGGCAATATCATCACATGTAAAACAAAAGCCAATGACCATCATCTCGTCATCTATGCCATAAGTGCAAATGGGATTTATTTTAATGGGGCAAGCATAGTTACTATGTTGAGATTGAAATGATGCAATATGGGAGATCTCACTCATAGCATATGACAAGTTCAAAGGATTGTCAAACATGATGTGACCAATAGAATTTTCACATGATATCCTATGGAGCATAACATCACAACTAGGCAACTCGACATGCTCGTCATCATATTCATCATAAATAGGTAAGTCATGACATGAGGAAGTCGCACTAGCATGAAGCATGGGAATAGGTGTGACAACATCATGCAAGCAATCATTCGTAAAATAGTCCACTAGTGGGACAAGAGAAGCACCATCACCTATGTTACCTTTGGAGAATCGCTCGTGTGTTGTAGGTGATGTGTCGAAGACCAAGTTGTGGTCATCTTCATCTTGATGGAACCATGTGGGGGTGCATCTTCTTCCACTATGGCCATCTTCATCTCCATTGGAGATATGGACTCGTCGAAGATAGGCGCGTCGTCATGTAGGAGACCTAGCACCAAAGAAGAAAACACACTAGGAGTAGAGGTTAAGTCATTAGAAATTAAAGTGGCCTCACATGCCATCTCAACTACCTCACTCACTAAGTGGTGTGGCTCACTCACTCCCGATATGATGCTCTCACTCATATTGTTGATGGAGTCACTCAAATGGCTCTCAACCTCCCATAGGGTGTGTGGCATGCTCTCAAGTGTGGGGCTAGTGTTGGTCACACTCATCCTCTCATAGGAAATGCTCTCAATGTCACATATGGTGGAGTCACTCATGTCACTCATGTGGTGGTGGCTCTCCTCACATGGCAATTGGGTCATCTCGTCATATGTGGGTGTCAGAGAGATGTAGGTGCAAATGTCTCCATGCTCAATCATGTCATAGTCGTAGCCATGGATGAAGGCTGAAGATGGCACATCATCACTCTCCTCCAAGACCAAAGATAAGGTCTCATGTGCGGTCTCGTAGCTTGACTCGGAGTATGAGTCCAATATGGGCGTCGTCTTCATGTAGTTGAAGAGGTTCGCGCTCGTCCCCGCGGTCGAAGGGGATGGCCCTAGCTCGACTGTCTTGCCACCGTCTTGTTGTTGGAGGCCCATATGATGTGGCACCTCGTAGCTCGTCTCCATGACCAAAGGGAATTTCCCATGCTCGGCCATCTTCCATGAGGGGCTTCCGAAGATGGAAGTGTCGCCCTCGCTTGTAGGTGGTCGCCTTGTTGTAGAAAATGTCGATGTAGGCGAACTCACAGGAAGTAGGCAAAGATGACATACGTCCAAAGGCGAAGATGCCTTGATAGAACTTGGCGAAGATGCCGAAGTGGTTGGTGTAGCCGTAGCTCCATCTTAGTGATGCTCATCTCGCGGTCTTCTCTTGTGCTCATGAAGTTTGGCCTTGGCGTGAAGTAGGGCTTGTTGGGACTTGTGCATTTGTTCTTGGTGAGCATTTTCATGATGATGGTGTCATTATCGTGCTTGAGCTCGATGGCATTCGTTGTTATCATGCACATGATGCTTGGAGGTGACTTGCCCTTCATGACGAGGTGGATCACGTAGGTGATGGTGGTCGCCATGGAGATGTGGATGTGGACGACTTGCGCTTGTATCGCTTGGGCGCTCCGAAGATGATCGATTTGCTCGCCACCGCCTTGAAGATGATGAAGGGGAAGAACGGTTGATCAACAAGGTCCGAATCTCGTCCATCCTTGCATCTTGCTCCTCCTTTTGTGCGGAAAGCTTGTTGTCGATGTAGTCCCTTTTCTGTGCTTCGGAGTGACGAATGTCGATGGAGAGGTTGTCGATGCGCTCTCGCAATCTTGATTGTGCGCCTTGCATTTGTCGTTGTAGATCAAAGATTGACGCTTTGGTGATGTAGTTGTTCACGCCGTCGTTGTTGTCGAAGACCGGAGATGAAATGCCTTGCCTATCCATCACAATACTTGAGCAAATATGAGTGGGAGAAAGAGAAGAACGAATACCAAATGTACCTTGACCGAAGTTGAAGGTGGATCAATGATCTCCAATGTGGAACAAGGAAATAGCACAATTGGTACCAATTCTTGTCGGTTTCTCACACCTACACAAGTAAGGCTTATAGTGGAGCTCGGTGAGGATAGTGGCACAAAAATTTGATGCAAAAAGTTAGCAAGAGTCAATAATGTTGAAAGAGATTCACAAATTCGCAAGTGAAACAAGTAGACCAATAGCAATATGTGGCACATGGAAACACACACACGGATAGATAAATGGGGTCGTGCAACCAAGGATGAGCAGAAAATGTGGAATCCACGAAAAACGCTCATGTTGCACAACTCAGGAGAGACGCTAGCACGATTGCTCAATAGGCGGATACGACACTTATGCACACCCTATAAGATGCAAAATGTATGAACTTTCTATCCCAAGTATGCGATGTATGTATGTTCCGGTGGTATGATCCAAGATGATCGGATATGACAATGTGGTACGATGTTATGGCTATTGCTTACAAGCTTCTTTGCTCTTTCTCTTTTGCTTAAAAGGTTATTCTTTTTTTTGTATGGCCACTTTGCGAAATGCACAAACCAAGGTAGCAATTGTATATATGCGGGAACAAACTTGGGGCACACGAGATGATATGATACCAATATGATATGGTATTTATGCAATGGATGGTGTAGATCACTAATGTGCACAAGTAATGTTGCCGGCAATACTCAAATGGCTAGTCTCGATAGGCAAGTAATGCAAAATGGGCTAGGGGTTATCAATGCAATGGCAAGGGAATATACAATGGAGGGATACCACGATACCAAGATGATACGAAGGTTACCATCCTTGGCGATGATGAGTGGCGGTGTTCTTGATGTAGACACCAAGATGATGGAGACTCGTCCCTAAGTAGTCGAAACACCTTAGGAAACAGAAAAACCGCGAACTCACAATCTCAATTGTCAAATGGTGCTAGCGGGATTGTGGTGGTGGTTTTGTGGCAGCTCAGTGGAATTGTGAAATGGCAATGATGGGTTGTGGAGTATGCAATGCGGAAATGGAGGGTAAGGTGGTGGACTATACACGGTGTCGGAGTTAGAAGCACGGTCTCTAAGTAGCCGAAACACCTTAGGAGACACAACTCTCAACACAAACAAAATTGGGTTAAGTCGGTGTGAAAGAAGTGTATGGTTGGTAAGCCTATGCGGAAGTTATGGTGGTGGTGGTTGATAAGAAGCAATCGTCCCTAAGTAGCTTAAACACCTTAGGATACTCCAATCACTCCTCAAGCAACCACTAATGCGACGGGGAACAAAATTGGTTAGGTTGCGGAAGTCGGTGGTGGTGTAGCGGATGATGTGGTGGAAGCCCTAGGCAAAGATGCCAAAGTTTCAAAAAATTTATGGACTCAAATGGCGATGGTAGTATTTTTTTGGGAAGAAGGATGTCAAGAGCTTCAAAACAAGCTAAAGAACGTCAAAATCGGACTCCGGATGAATTAGTTATGGCCAAAACAGAATTTGAGCGAAATCAGTTTTTGGAGGTTACGGACGTCCGGACAGGTCGAATGTCCTGGGGCCGAACGTCCGGGCGGGCTCGGAAATCCGTAAATTTGGCTCGGGTTAGGGGTTCCGGTCGTCCGGAAAAGGTCGGACGTCCGGTCGTTTCAGGGGCTCCGGATGTCCGTAAAGTGTCGGTCGTCCGGGGGTCGGGGTCAACGCGAGATGCGAGATCCGGGGCGCGATTTTGGGCGGAAAATGATGATTTGGGGGTCAAAATTGATGAGATTTCGTGGATGGAAAGTGGGGAAAGTGGGGAAATTTGGGGAGATGTTAGATCCACTTGAAACCAAGCAAATCTATGGATCAAATCCAACAAAACTTCGTTAAACCAACAAATCACAAAAAAAATTGGGGCTATTTTTGGTGGGGATTTTCGAAATTGGGGAAGAACACAACAAAATTAGGCTAGAAAACAACAAGGGGAGGCTCCGAAATCTTGATCAACGAGGATCTAGATACCAAGATGATGTAGGGTAGGAACCCTATGGGCCGATCTTTCACGAAAGGAGCGGATCCCGCGATGAACACGAAGAACACGAGGAGGGAAACGAGGGGAAAATCACGAGGGGAACACAAGAGAACACTCAAACTAACAAGAATGATCACACATGCGCTAGATCCTTGAGTACATAAGGAAACATACACGATTCAAAGTCAACAACGGACGATACACGGTAACCGGTCTTCTCCGTGAGGAGGTCTTGAGTTCTTCCCTAAAGAGGGGTCTTCAATCCGCTTGGGGGATCTTCTCCGGTGGAGGCTCGAATCTCCGAGGAGAAGGTAATCAAGTGGATGAGAAAAGCTCTCACACAATATATGAGCTAATCCTTTGCTAACCCTGAAATGGAGGAGGCGGAGGAGTATATATAGTCTAGGGCCACGAAGGGGTAAGTTGGGGATACATGGGCCTTGGCCCGATACTCTACGCACAGACAGGCATCAGTCGTCCGACAGGTACCGGACGTCCAGTGGCTCGCGAGGGTTCGGTCGTCCGGTACTTGTAGGACGTCCGGCATTTTGGCTCAATTGAGGTGGCACCAGATTTCCGAAGACGGTCGGACGTCCGGTCGCTGGAGTGTGTCGGACGTCCGATACTTGTCGGACGTCCGGCCACTGTAGCTTCTATTGGCTGGCCCTTCTTGCTGGATGAGTGCCCAGGCGTCGGACGTCCAGCGTTGCTCGGTCGTCCGGTGGCTGAAGACTTCGGGCAGCTTCTTCTCTTGGTCCTTGTACTTGGCGTCCTCGCTAGCTCGTCCGTTGGATGTGGTGGCTCCGTGGCTTTCCTCTAAGTACCTGGTCATGCATAGCACACATGTTTGAGGTAGTAGCCATGTCTCACATGTGGAAAGTGACGATTCGGAGAGGAGCGAGTTCACCTTGTGTCCGATGGCGTATGTTCGAGGTGTCGTCGTATGTCCTCTTGGGGCTTGGAGAGTAGTCGGAGTGTACATGGGGATGAATGTGGTATTCTCCGCATCAAGAGTTCTGTAGGACAGTAGCAATTTTCCCTCAAGTGAATGACCTAAGGTTTATCAATCCGTGAGAGGTGTAGGATGAAGATGGTCTCTCTCGAACGACCCTGCAACCAAATACAAGCAATCTCTTGTGTCCCCAACACACCCAATACAATGGCAAATTGTATAGGTGCACTAGTTCGGCGAAGAGATGGTGATAAAAGTGTAATATGGATAGTAGATATTGATTTTTGTAATCTTAAATTATAAAAACAGCAAGGTAACTAATAGTAAACGAGCACAAAAACGGTGTTGCAATGCTTAAAAACAAGGCCTAGGGTCTGTACTTTCGCTAGTGCAATCTCTCAACAATGCTAACATAGTTGGATCATATGATTATCCCTCAAAGTGTAACGAAGAATCACTCCCGAGTTCCTATTAGGGGAGAACAAAAGATAGGAATTGTTTGTAGGGTACTAAACCACATCAAAACTATTCTTTCCGTTCGATCTATTCAAGAGTTCGTACTAAAATAACGTAAAGCTATTTTTTCCATTCGATTTATCCAAGAGTTCGTACTAGAATAACACAAACGCAAATTCATATTCATAATACTCAATCCACACAAAGAACTACAGAGAGTGCCCCAAGATTTCTACCAGAGAAACAAAGACAAGAACGTGCATCAACCCCTATGCATAGATTACCCCAATGTCACTGCGGGAATCCGCAAGTTGAGTGCCAAAACATATATCAAGTGAATCAATACGATAACCCATTGTCACCACAAGTATTTAGTTGCAAGACATATATCAAGTGTTCTCAAATCCATAAAAGTATTCAATCCGGTAACCACAAAATCTCAAAGGGAAAAACTCAATTCGTCACAACAAGATAGAGAGGGGAAAACATCATATGATCTGACTATATTAACAAAGCCCATGATATAGATCACGAGAGAGAGAGAGAGATTAAACACATAGCTAATGGTACAAACCCTCAGCCTCGAGGGTGGACTACTCCCTCCTCATCTTGGTGGCCGCCGGGATGAAGAAGATGGCCACCAGAGATGATTTCCCCCTCCGGCAGGGTGCCGAAACAGGTCTAGATTGGTTTTCGGTGGCTACGGAGCCCTGCGGCGGCAGAACTTCTGATCTAGGTTAACCCCCAAGGGTTTCAGAATATTTGGGAATTTATAGTGCAAAGAGGGGGTGCGGGAGGCCACCGAGGTGGGCACAACTCACCTGGGCCCGCCAAGGGGCCCTGGCACGCCCTGGTGGGTTGTGCTCCCCTCGGTGGTCTCCCGCACCCCATCTTTGCACTATAAATTCCCACCCTTGTGGGTTGTGCCCCCTCGGGGCACCCCCAGGTGCTGCTTTGGCCCATCGGGAGTCTTCTAGCCCCTAAAAATCCACAAAAAGTTTCGCGGTGTTTGGACTCCGTTTGATATTGATTTTCTACGATGTAAAAAACAAGCAAAAAACAACAACTGGCACTGGGCAATCGGTCAATAGGTTAGTCCCAATAAATGATATAAAGTTGATATAAAATGATTGTAAAACATCCAAGAATAATAATATATTGGCATGAATACTTCATAAATTATAGATACGTTGGAGACGTATCAGAGTGTCACGAGCAGAGACCTTCACAGGCACGGGGCCTTGCTTCATGGGTAGAACCTCCGGAGGTGCTGAATGTTCCAGGCGTTCTGGATGGGGATCCCGTCCTGTGTCTTGAGGCGCGCGGCGCCAGGCCTGGAGACGCGGGTGACCTTAAATGGGCCCTCCCACATGTGTGAGTGCTTATGCATCCCTTCCCTAGAGATCACCCGCCGTAGGACGAGATCTCCCACCTCGAGCGTCCTGGAGCGGACGCTGCGACAGTGGTACCGCCGCAGCGCCTACTGGTACCTTGCCGCTTGGAGCAAGGCTTGACGGCGGCATTCCTCCCCCAACATGAGGTCCATCCCCCGCTCGGCATCCTGGCGCTCCTCATCAAACGCCAAGACCCAGGCGGAGCGATGCCTGACCTCATGTGGGAGAACCGCTTCAGCTCCGTAGATGAGGAAGAACGGAGTTGCGCCGGTTGGCTTGGTAGCAGTGGTGCGGACGGACCACGACACGAATTGGAGCTCATCGAGCCAGCCCCTGCCGCAGGCCTCGAGCTTCTTCTTGAAGGTTCTTGTCTTGAGGCCCCTCGGGACCTCCACGTTGGCGTGCTCAGCCTGGTTGTTGCTCCCCGAGTGCACTACTGAGGCGTAGCATATCTGCGTTCCAAGGTTAGCATAATATGTTTTGAAGAGGTTTCTAGTGAACTGCGAGCCGTTGTCGGTGATGATGCGGTTAGGGACTCCGAAGCGGCTCACGAGGCCCTTGATGAACTTGATCGCCGAGCCGGCCGGGATGGTGCGGACTGCTTCCACCTCCGCCCAATTGGTAAACTTGTCGATGGCGACGTAGTGGTAGCGGTAGCCCCTCGGGCGCTCGGGGGAATGGGCCCAAGATGTCCAACCCCCAGACGGCAAACGACCACGAGAGTGGGATGGTCTGGAGGCCCTGGGTGGGCTGGTGGATTTTCTTGGCATGGAACTGGCAAGCTTCACATGATCTCACCAGCTCAGCTGCGTCGGTGAGCGCCGTGGGCCAGTAGAATCCGCTGCGGAACGCCTTGCCCATGAGGGTGCGCGATGACGAATGATGCCCGCAGTCTCCATTGTGTATGTCGGCTAACAACTTGTGCCCCTACTCCCTGGAGATTCATCGCAAGGAAACATCGTTTGGTCGTTTTCGGTAAAGCTCACCGTCCTGAATGCAGTAGGCTGTGGCCTACCGAGCTATGCGTTCGGCGTCTTCTTCCTTCTCCCGCAGGGTCCCCTGAAGTAGGTATGCCTTGAATTCTTCAGTCCAGCACCCCTCCTAAAGCTTGAGCGCAAGGAGCAAGCGCGCTCCTGAGGTCGGACCGCAGGCCAGAGCTCCCGAGGTTGGTGCTGGTGGGAGCTCCTCCTGAGGCAACACCGGCTCTGCAACAGGAGGGGCTATTGAGGGCTTGAAGAGCCGCTCTTCGAAGACACCGGGCTCCTGAGGCTGGCACATGGATGCCCTCTTGGTGATATCGTCAACTTCCTTCTTCGTGCCACGGGGCACGTGCTGCAGCTCCAGGCCCAGAAATTGCTTCTCCATCTTGCGTACCTCCACCAGGTATGCCTCCATGTGTTCATCATTCGGCTCATACACTTTGTTGGAGAAGTTGAGGAGCAGCTGAGAGTCGCCCTTGATGGTGAGGTGCTTCACGCCCAAAGCGGCTGTGGCTTTGAGGCCGGCGATCAAGCCTTCGTACTCCGCGATGTTGTTGGAGACCTTTTCGCCGCATTGGAAGAAGAGTTGCATGGCATAGTAGAGCTTGTCTTGAGTAGGCGAAATGAGCACGACTCCAGCCCCCACGCCCTCTCGAGCGAAGGCGCCCTCAAAGTACATGACCCAGCCGTCTGGTGCTTCATCCCCTGGTGAGAGCGTTTGGTCCTCGCCTGCCTCTGGTCCTAGGGCATCGGTCCATTCCGCCACGAAGTCGGCGAGCGTAGCCCCCTTGATGACCCTGGTGGTGCTGAACTCCAGCTAAAACGCCTGCAGTTTGATGTTCCATTCGGCAACCCTACCTACGACATTGGGGCTCCGGAGTACCCTCTCCAGTGGGTAGGCCGAAACGACCTTGATGGGGTGTCCTTGGAAGTAGTGGCGTAGCTTGCGCGAGGTGACGAGGAGCGCGAGCAAGAGCTTCTATGACATGGGGTAGCATGCTCGCGCGTCCCGCAGCGCCGTGCTAACAAAGTACACCAGGTGCTCGATGAAGGAAGGATCGTCGATGCAGGCCGAGACCTCCTGTGGCTAAGACGCCTCCTAAGGCTAGCGGACCTCAGGGGCTTGGTCGCCTGTTGGCGTTGCCAGAGCCTCGGGAGTGTTGCCCTGAGGCTGCGCCATCTTGACCGAGTGCGTGGAGTCGTGTGGCAGGCCCCTGGACTGGTGCTCCTTCTTGACAGCCACCAGGGCCGCGCTAGCTGAGTGAGATGTGGGGGCCAGGTAGAACACCAGGGGCTCGAGTGGGCGTGGCGCCACCATCACCGGTGGGCTGGTGAGGTATCTCTTAAAATCTTGGAATGCAGCATCGGCCTCTGGAGTCCACTCGAACGGCCCCTTCTTCTTCATCAGCTTAAAGAATGGGAGGGCGCGCTCCCCCAGCTTGGAGATGAAGCGTCCTAGCACGGTCACGCAGCCCGCCAGCTTCTACATTTCCTTGAGGGTCTGCGGCGGGCTCATCCTTTCTATCGCCTTGACCTTCTCCGTGTTTGCCTCGATCCACCCGTGTGATACTAGAAAGCCCAGCAACTTGTTGGAGGGGACGCCAAACACACATTTCTCCGGGTTGAGGCGCAAGTCCTCCCTGCATAGGTTGGCGAACGTCTCTTCCAGGTCCTGAATGAGGGTCCTTGCCTCCCGAGATTTCACCACTATGTCGTTGACATAGGCCTCAACATTTCTCCTGAGCTGCTGGCCCAGGGCGATATGCATGAGCCGTTGGAAGGTCGCTCCAGTGTTACGCAGCCCCAAGGGCATGCAGGTGTAGCAATACACCCCGCACGGGGTCAGGAAGGCCGTATTTTCGACATCTTGCACTGCCATCTTGATTTTGTGATACCCTGAGAATGCGTCTAGGAGGCAAAGCAGGTCGCATTCGGCAGTGGAGTCGATGATCTGGTCGATGCACGATAGAGGGAAGGGGTCTTGAGGGCTTGCCTTGTTGAGGTTGGTGAAGTCGATGCACATGCGCTCCTTCCCGCCTTTCTTAGGGACCACGACGGGGTTCGCCAGCCATTCTGGGTATCGCACCTCTCGAATGACACCAGCATCTTGCAGCTTGCGGGTTTCTTAGACAATGAACGACTGCTTCTCTATAGACTGCCGCCACGCCTTCTGCTTTAACGAGCGTACATTGGGGCATACATTGAGGTGATGCTCAATCACCCCCCTTGGGACTCTGGCCAGGTCCTTGGGCTCCCATGCGAACACCTCCTTGTTCGCGCACAAGAAATTGATCAGCGCCTTTTCTTGGTCTAGGGCGAGGTTGGCGCCTATGGTGAAGGTGGCTCCTAATGCCCCATCTTGGTCGACCGTCACCTGCTTTGTCTCGTCCCGGTCCTGAGAGAACAACTGCTTCTTCTTCGCCAGAGCAGCCCCCAGGGCCTCAGGGGCTTCTCCCGCTTCTGGCCACACGACAGTCGCGGCCCTAAAGGCGAGTTTGAGAGTCGTCAGTGCCTCATTGGTGTCCCCGGCCACAGTGAGGACGCCACTGCTTCCTGGCATCTTCATGAGGTTGTAGGCAGGGTGGGTCGCTGCCATGAACTTGGAAGGCCGGGTACCCGAGGATGGCATTGTACGGGAGGTTGATACGGGCAATGTCGAAGTCGATGAGCTCGGCGGTAGTTGTCGCGGGTAACGAAAGTGACGGGAAGGTGGATCTGCCCCAGGGGGCTGGTAGAGCCGTCGATGACCCCGGAGAACGGCTTGCTAGGGTGGAGCCGACCATGTGACACGTGGAGCAAGCCAAAGGCTTCCACGGAGAGCACATTGAGCCCGGCCCCGCCATCGATGAGGGTCTTGGTTACTGCCACATTACAGATAGTGGGGGTGCAGAGCATAGGGAGCGCACCCGAGCCCGTGGTGGTCACTGGATGGTCTTTCGAGTCGAAGGTGAGGTCGGCCTCAGGTGCCGCCCACCCTGGAGGAGCTCCCTGTCACACGCATGCGGCACCTACTTGATGAAAGAACTGCTTGATATGGCGGTCTGAGGGAGGCGCGTGAGAACTGCTGAGGAGGGCTGCGGCGGCGTGGGGTGGCGGTGCCGCGAAGTGCGTGATGTAGAGGCCTCGCAGCTACTACCAAGAGGCCGCAGAAGACTCTAGCAGACTGAGAAGCCAGGCACGCGGTACGCCCGTGAGGGCCATGGGGAACCAATTAGCCATGACCATGTCATCGCCACCTTCCGCCCAGACGGCCTCCTCATACGCCCGGAGGAATCTCACCGGGTCCGCCGCGTCGTCGTAGCGAGGTGGCATCTCTGGCTTGAACTTGCGCGGCCACCATACCTTCCGCCAGGCAGGGGCGAAGGCCCGGAGCCCCACGGCGCCTCCGCGCACGCCTGTCAGCCCGGACGGAGGAGCGGCGCTCGCCATGAGGGTGGAGCGGGGGAGCAAAGTGGGCGGAGCGGACGGAGAGGCGAAGCTTCGACGCACCCCTACCTAGCACGCCAAATGTCGGATTCAGGGCTCCGCAGACCCTTGAGAGGTTCAAACACTGGGGTGCATATGAAGAACTCCTACTCACCGACCTGCCAGTCCAAAGATTCCACGGCCTAGCTCGACGAACCCAAAGAACGAGAGACACAGAGATTTATCATGGTTCGAGCCACCTTGCGGTGTAATACCCTACTCCAACTTTGTGGTGGATTGCCTCGAGGGGCTGAGGATTAACTAGTATAGTGGATGAACAGCCTCAGGAGGTGAGGTATTCTTGAGCTTGATGAGCTGGTTAGTGTGAAGGTGGTCTCGATCAATCCCCTACTATGGTGGTGGCTAAGTCCTATTTATGGTGGCCTCGGTCCTCTTCCCAAATATTAGGCGGGAAGGGATCCTACAACGGCCAAATTCAAAGGGGGACAACTAGTACAAGTTATCCTGACAAAATTAGTCTTCGCCTGCAAAGGCTCTGGTGGTGACATTGTCGTGGGCTCCGCGATGACCTCCGTCATGCCGTCCTGGCAGTCTTGGTATTGTTGCACCGATATGGGAACCTTTGCCTGATTCCTCAGGACTCTGCGCCTGTGCTTGACTCCTTAGCACCAAAGAGGAAACTGGTACACTACGCCCGCTGGCGCCCTCCTGGCCTTGGTCGTCATGGCTCACGTCATGTGAGCCTCGCAAGGTGCGCCCTGCATATATATCTCTGCTCCTCGGGAGCCAGCCTAGTGAGGTCGCCCCCAGGGAGGTCTTGGTGTCACCCGCCTCGCGAGGCTTGGCCCCTCATGAGGGTCTTGTGTTGTTGCCGCCGAACTAGGCCATACAGGGCCACTGATGGAGCCACGCCACGGGCCGCAGGCAGGCAAGTCTGGGTACCCCCGGTCCCAGAACACCGACAGCTGCCCCTAGGGAGGTCTTGGTGTCGTCCGCCTAGCAAGGCTCGGCCCCTCATGAGGGTCTTGTGTTGTTGTTGCTGAACTAGGCCGTACCAGGCCACTGGTGGAGCCACACCATGGGCCGCAGGCAGGCAAGTCTGGGCACCCCTAGTCCCAGAGCGCTGACACGTCCATGCCAAGGCCGCATCGCCATGGGCTCCGCAACGGCGTCACAAGAGCAATCAGGACTCTTATTCGGGGGGAGAGCAGCTCAGGTTCCACCTGAGGGGTTTTCCCCCTCTCTGCAGCGGAAAACCTTATCACTAGTGCCATGGATGCTTCGACAAGACGGTGGGGCAAAGAGGAAGAAGGAGGATCAAGCAGTGAGAAAGATGGAGATGAGCATGGGGCTCCGCCCCCTCTCCCATTTATAGCCGGAGGGAGGCCAACCGCCAGCCCCCCACGATTCCAAGTAATGATGACTTTTTTGCATGCAACAGGTAGTCGTCAGGTGGGTAGTTGCCAAGGCAGCATGGGGAAGTGGAGACACCCACGTCACATAAAGCGCCATGCATCGACTCGGTCCGCAGGCGGTTGGGGCCCGTGGCGCTTCACCCTTGCCTCTTGGCTTCGCCTCGAAGCCAAGTTTGAGCGCGCCTTGGGCTCGGGGGCTACTATCGGCATTCTGGGAACCAGGGTACACAGACCTGCCTGCCTGCGGCCCACAGTGTGGCTCCATCGATGGCCTGGTATGGCCCATCTTCAGCACCGGCAAGACAAGACCCTCGCGAGGGGCTAAGCCTCACGAGGCGGACGACACCAAGACATCCGGAGGGAGCTGCCTCCCTAGGTTGGCTCCCGAGGAGTGGAGATTCCTATGCAGGCGCCGACCTCATGAGGTCGGGGTGACACAAGCCATGACGACCAAGGCTATGCGGGCACCAACGGGCGTAGAGCAGCAGATTTCCTCTTTGGTGCTAAGGAGGCAAGCGTAGGCGCGGAGTCCCAAGGAATCAGCCAAAGGTTTTCACTCCCGTGCACCAAGACCAAGACTGCCAGAACAGCAGGACGGAAGTCATCACCGAGCCCACCACGGCATCACGAGCAGAAGCTTTGCCGACGAAGACCACCTTTCGTCAGGATAAGATGTACTACTTGTCCCCCTTCAAAATTGTCCACTATGGGATCTCTTCCCGCCTTCATTTTGGAGGAAGAGGACCGAGGCCACTATAAATATAGCTTAGCCACCACCATAGGAGGGGATCCGAGATCCAACCCAAACCCTCACCAGCTCACATCCACACAAGGACATGCCTCCTGAGGTTATTCTTCCCCTGTACTAGTTCATCATTAGCCCCTTGCGAGGCTAATCCACCCCAAAGCAGGAGTAGGGTCTTACACCGCAAGGTGGCCTGAACCTGGGTAAACTAACGTGTCCCTTTCCTTTCTTGTTCGTCGAGCTAGGCCATGGGGGCGACGAACTGGTTGTCTAGAGAGGTTGAGTTCGTCGCACACGCCCCAGAGTTCGAACCTTTCTTGGGTCAGCGGAGCCCTGAATCCGATAAGAAGCACGTTGAGCTCGCCGCCAACGCCGCTGCTTCTCACCCGTCGGTTGGTGACCCGAAGCGCTAGGGTGAGAGGATGTCATTGATGGATCCGTATGCATCTTATTTTTGTGTCAATTCCATGTATACTGTAATTTTCTTACCTTTTGCATCAACTTCATAACTTACGTAGTACCATGCATGAACCACGCCACAACCAAACTTCTTATATATTAATATTGACGTGTAATGGGAATGTTTAGGTCCCATGCAAGAAATGGGAATGGATTTCAAACTTATGGGCATGGTGGTTAAATTTGCGAAGGCGCACACATAAACAACCAAAACAAAGTCATTTTGGAACAAAGAGGTGCCATGTTACAATCAAAAACAGAAGTAGTAATGAAACCATGGGCGTTCCATTAAGTGTTGCCACGCGTCCCTCTATTAATTGGCTACTAGGAGTCATCGTGTGTGTGGTACTACCTCCGTCCTGGTTTATAGTTCCCCTTAGTGTTTTTTGCCAAATTTTGACTATGAATTAAATTTACAAAATGTTAACACATGTCACAAAAAATAGTTCCATTGGAAATTGTGATCAAATACGAATCCAACCATATAAATGTTTACAACATGCATTAAAAATTTGTCAATTAAATCTATGGTCAAAATTTGACACAAAATATGAAAGAACCAACAAATCAGGATGGAGTCTTTGAGTAGACCGGAGGCGTGCGAGTAGACCACTGCGCAGGATCACCCCCAGCGAGCGTTCCGGCCCGCCCCTCAATGCACAATGGCTAGGCATACCACCTACATGTGGGACCGCATGTAAGGAAAGTGATGATGGCCGAAATTTGCAAAACTCCCCCATTTATCACGCGGGAAAAGCCCAGCGCTAGCGTTTTGCGTCGTTATTTATATTTTTTGAGGGAAAATCGTCTGCGCGAGGAGTAGAACAAAGTGTTACAACTTACTAGTCACTAGTACAAGTTCAAAAGGAAAATCATGTTGTGTTAACATCGCACCCCCACATAGTTGGTTCGGCACGCCGCTCAAGGGGGGAACATGTGTTGTCTCACATCTTCACTTACAAGTGGGGCCACAGTTGAGGAAACCGACTATCGCCAAACCCCCACCCCGCCTGCCGCGCGATGGCTGGGTTAGAGAAACGAGGAGGGAGAAGAGATAGTGGTAGCATGGACTCCAAGAAATATGGTGTCAGATGGGAGTCGTGCTGGTGGTGTGTGTTGTACTCTTGGGCGTGAATGCTTGTTCTGGCCCATGCCACCCTACTATATATCGAGGATTCGAGGTATTGTTTATGTATAAGAACACACTAACATATGGCCCACCTCACTCTATGGCCAAAAATCCAGGAGTCTGTGCTAGGCTAAAACGTGTTCTTTGTGAGAGTGGATGGTTGGTCTCAAGTTTAAAACTTGTTGTATTACGTACATGTAGACGTAGATAGAGATGGTGCGGCAGTTTTGAAAGTTTAAATCCAAACATCAGAATTCAATTTCTATCGTTGATTGGACTCATCCGACGACCTAGCATGATTGGATTCGCAGCTACAGTAAAAACACCCACCCGTCGCGTGAAGCATGTGAAGCTAATATAACTAGTAGGAGTAGGAGTAGTGCTATTGTTGATTGGACTCATCCGATAACCTGTTGTGATGCACATACAATTATCTATTCGGGATTTTTTTGCCTCGTTGTAGCACCCACTCTGAGAAGTGACTCGAAGGTCATTCATAAATTTAGTAAGTTTATCACATGCATATCATTTAGTATTACATAATACAACAGGTCATCAATGCACAATGACAACGAGGATACATTATAAATACAAAGGTTTTTCTCACACAAAAAATAACAAAGCGATGAAATAAACTTCAGGTCAACAAATCCTTGGCATTGGAAACACTTGCTTTGAACCATAAGTGATTCTCTAGGCAGGGCCAACTATTGTCAATATCAAGACCAATGCAAGACTGTAGGATCGAAAGTATGTCTAGAGGGGGGTGATTAGACTACTTAACCAAATAAAAATCTAGCCTTTTCCCAATTTTATATCTTGGCAGATTTTAGCAACTTATCACAAGTCAAGCAATCAACCTACACATGCAATTCTAAGAGTATAACAGTGGAATGTAAAGCATTGCATATGAAGGTAAAGGGAGGAGTTTATAGGGACAAAACGCAATGTAGACACGAAGATTTTTGGCGTGGTTCTGATAGGTGGTGCTATCGTACAACCACGTTGATGGAGACTTCAACCCACAGAGGGTAATGGTTGCGCGAGTCCATGAAGGGTCCATGAAGAAGCAACCTTGTCTATCCCACCATGGCCATCGCCCGCGAAGGACTTGCCTCACATGGGTATATCTTCACGAAGTAGGCGATCTCCTTGCCCTTACAAACTCCTTGGTTCGACTCCACAATCTTGACGGATGCTCCCAAGTGACACCTAACCAATCTAGGAGACACCACTCTCCAAAAGGTAATGGATGGTGTGTTGATGATGAACTCCTTGCTCTTGTGCTTCAAATGATAGTCTCCCCAACACTCAACTCTTTCTCACAGATTTGGATATGGTGGAAAGATGATTCGAGTGGAAAGCAACTTGGGGAAGGCTAGAGATCAAGATTCTTGTGGTTGGATTGGAATGTCTTGGTCTCAACACATGAGTAGTTGGTTCTCTCTCAGAAAATGAGTAGTGGAAGTGTAGGCACGTTTTGATGGCTCTCTCACAAATGGAGAAGGGGTGGAGGGGTATTTATAGCCTCCACACAAAATCTAACCATTACACACAATTTACCAAACTCGGTGGGACCGAATAGTGAAACTCGGTGAGACCGACCTGGTTCAAAATGTGAACGTTAGGCTTTTTGGTGGGACCGACAATACCAACTCGGTGAGAATGATGCGCTATGGTTAGGGCAAAACCTCATCTCGGTGATACCAATTTCAGTAATAAGCAAACAGAGACTTGGCCAGGCAAACTCGGTGGGACCGATCGCTCATTTCAGTGAGGCCTAAACATTGCAAAAAGGAAACAGAGAGTTTGCATTGCCAACTCGATGGGACCGATCGCTCATCTCGGTTAGACCAAAACGTTACGAAGGGAAACAGAGAGTTTCCAATCCCATCTCGGTGAGACTGAGATCCCTATTGGTGAGACCGAACTGACTATGGTTTCTGGCAATGGCTATGTCAAGTGAACTCGGTGGCGCCTGATAGATCAAATCGGTGGGGCTGAGTTTCACTTTAGGTTTAGGACATATGTGGAAATGAGAAAGTGATTGAGGGATTTTTGGAGCATATCACTAAGCATTTTGAGCAAGCAAGCCATTAAGCAACACCTCATCCCCTTTTAATAGTATTGGCTTTTCCTATGGACCCAATGTGATCTTGGATCACTAAAATGAAAATGTAGAGTCTTGAGCTTTTGCCAATATTTGTCCTTAGCATTTTGAGGGGTCCACATCTCTAGTCCATGCCATACCAATCATTGAACTTTCTAAAACATTAATCTAGAATGGATATTAGTTCAGTGAGCTAGATGTTGTTATGAATTACCAAAACCACCCGCGGATTAGTTGCACTTTCAAAGACTCATCATCCAGGCTGAAGCGGCCTATATCAGGATGCATATTGTGATAGCCAGGGTAGGGAACCATGGCAATGTCTGAGGTATAGATACAATTGCTTCTCATAAATGGTATTAACATTGTGCCAACAACAGCTAGATCGCCTTTCACCATCATTGGATAGTTTTGTCCAAGGAAGAGCGAGTTTTCTCCAAGACTATCAATACTGAACCAGGAAGAAGGTGCTGGCGCTAGCACACTAGTATCCCTCCCGAATACCCTGCAACGGATGTTGGAATAGGTCCGGAGAGTGCGACCATGGGAGACAACACCTGCTTCCACTACAAAAAAAGACACATCCATGACATTTTGGGCCGAATGATTTTTTTCCTATCATACATATGACACTTCTATGACGATAATTGTGACAAAACCCGGTATCATCATAGATGTGGTGGGCTCCTACTTCTATGGCAAAAAATCATGAAAGAAAATGGGCTTTTCGTCCTGGGCGGGCCGGAGACGCAGCTGCATGACATTCTTTGGGCCGTCCATGACGGAAAAAACCATGGTAGAAGTGAGGGGGGAGGAAAATTTCGGGGAGTTCCCGGTTACGGTGGGAGGTCGGGGCCGAGCGATGCACGTTTCTCTTGTACACGTACGCGCGTGTGTGCGAGGCGTTGGCTCTAACTGAACCCGAGCGAGGTGTTGGGCTCTAATTATCTAAACCCGAGCGATTGCACTGCAGGCTACGCGTTACTGAACCCGAGCGATCAATCGATGGATGTTAACTGAACCCGATCGAGCGATTCCTTCGCTACTGCTGCTAACTGAAGCCGATTGATGTTGCCTCTGGGATGAATAGTGAGCGTTGCGGGGGGTTCGGATGAACAGTGAGCGGTGGCGTTGCGTCTGGATGAACAGGACCCTGTGGTGTGGTGGAGGGCTGGACGAACAGTAGACGGTGGAGGGGTGCCCGTGGAGGGGTGGTTGAACATGACCCCGTGGTGTGGAGGGCTGGATGAACAGTAGACGGTGGAGGGGTGGTTGAACAGTAGCCGGTGGAGTAGCGCGCGGTGGAGGCTGGATGAACAGGAGCCCGTGGAGGCTGGAGGAGGTCGACGGTGGAGATGAACAGTATCCCGTGGAGTCCCGTTTTGCGGTACGCCACACCCCTCCCGATGAACAGGACCCCTGTTTCGACCGTAGGAGGTCCGTTTCGTCCGTTTTGCGGTATGCCACACCCCTCCCGATCAACAGGACCCCCGTTTCGACCATAGGAGGTCCGTTTCCTCCGTTTTGCGCTACGCCACACCCCTCCCGATCAACAGAACCCCCGTTTCGACCGTAGGAGGTCCGTTTTCTCCGTTTTGCAGTACGCCAGACCCCTCCCGATGAACAGGATCCCAGTTTGAACGTGGCCGGTCGAACACAAGGCCGTTTCCTCCGTTTTGCGGTACGACAGGCCTCATTTCCATCGTCTGTTCCGTCCAAGCCCTCCTGATGAACATGACCACGCATTCCGTTCCGACCCAGCCGGTTGGCTCCCACGCGTTCCCTGCCTCCCGATGAACACGACGCATTCCGTTGCCTCCCCATGAACACGACGCATTCCGTTGCCTCCCCATGAACACGACGACGACGCTGTTTCTCCGTTCCGACCCAGCCATGTACACGAGCCCTGGCCGTACGTATGCGCGAGTAGGCGTTCGAGACCCTGCTCGTATGTACACATACGTGGCTGTATTTTCTTTCTTGCACCCTGGCCGCTGTACATATGTGTACATGCTACGTGCGCGCCTCTACTACGACACGTACGCGCCTCTACTACGACACGTGCGCGCCTCTACATCGACCAGTATATATGTACGTACACGTTCGCGACCAGAATGACAACGCTACGTACGCTTTGACAAGATGGGTCCCGACTGTCAGGCAGTTCCTTGCCTGCGAAGATGTAGCTGGTGGGTCCCAGTAGTCAGGGGGGCGAATCATTTTGTTTGTTTTTTTTGCCCGGACGCACTTCCTTGGGTGCGAAGATGTAGCTACTGGGTCCTAGCAGTTAGGGGGGGGGAATCGTTTTGTTTTTTTGCCCGGACGCACTTCCTTGCATGCAAAGATGTAGCTGGTGGGTCCCAGCAGTCAGGGGGGCGAATCGTTTTTTTCGGACGCACTTCCTTGCGTGCGAAGATGTAGCTGGTGGGTCCCAGCAATCAGTGGGGCGAATCGTTTTTTTTGGACGCACTTCCTTGCGTGCGAAGATGTAGCTTCTGGGTCCCAGCAGTCAGGGGAAACATTTTTTTCATGAAATACGGTGGCCCGTCCGGTGGGTCCCCGTTGTCAGGTGGAGGAATAATTATTTTGCACGTAATAAGGAGGCACTTCCTTGCTACGGCCGTGGACCCAGCTGTCAGTCTCTCCACGTACAGTGCTTGTCGGTGTCAAAACCGGCGGATCTCGGGTAGGGGGTCCCGAACTGTGCGTCTAGGCCGGATGGTAACAGGAGATAGGGGACGCTTTGTTTTACCCAGGTTCGGGCCCTCTCGATGGAGGTAATACCCTACTGCTGCTTGATTAATATTGATGATATGGGTAGTACAAGAGTAGATCTACCACGAGATCAAGGAGGCTAAACCCTAGAAGCTAGCCTATGGTATGATTGTTGTGTATGGAGTTGTATATCCGTCGACTAGCCTGGCCTCGGTTTATATAATGCACCGGAGGCCTAGGATAACAAGAGTCCTAGCCGAATACGTCGGTGGGGAGAAGTCCTTGTCTTGATCGCCAAGTCTTGTGGAATCTTCCTTGCATGCGGTAGCCGTCCGAACTGGCCTATGAGTATACGGCCATTGGGATCCTCGGCCCAATCTAATAGATCGGGAGACGACATGGTGAGTACCCCCTAGTCCAGGACACCGTCAGTAGCCCCCTGAACCGGTCTTCAAGTTAGGGACGCTCCTCGATTCTTCCGAACTGTTCTTCATCTTCGGTTGCCGGTCTTGAAAACTGGTTCAACAAATCTTCTTCATCTTCGATCTTGAGGATCGCCGAAATGCATTCGACGAGTTTACACGTCGGGTATCCGAGGAGCCCCTTTAAGTTTCCGGCCTTTATCAATGCCTTGTTTATTTTTATGCCACACCTCGGGTTTGAAGTTGTTCCCGGGAGGCAGGGTCCTCTTGCGTCCGAGCTCCAACGCCGGACTGCATTCGAGGTATCTTTTGCAGCCGAGCACCAACGTTGGACCGCTTCCCAGCTCTAGCGCCGGAATGTATCCGAGCTCCAACGCCGGACTATGTATCCGAGCTCCAATGTCGGACTGTATATCCGAGCTCCAACGCCGAAATATATCCGAGCTCCAACGTCGGACTGTGTCCAGGCTCCAATGCCGGACTATATCCGAGGTGTCATATCACCTTGGTTAAAAACGGTTGAAGGAGTTTAGCCGAGCTTAATGCCGGAAATGCCCTCTATGGAGCCAGCCACTAGCGCCCGAGCTTTATGCCGGACTGCTTCCGAGGTGGTGCACCACCCCGACTATGGGCCGATTTTTTGTCAATATTTTTTATTGGTGCAATTTATTCTCTGCCGAGATATATAGCCAGTAGCTCTCAAGGTGTGTATCAGTCTAAAACCCGAGATGCACATGAAGGATGACATAAGACCGCTGATCCCAGTAGCCGCTGAGACTCAGGTTGATTTGCAAAATCGGCCTGAGGATCAAGTCCTAGTTCGGCAGAATACTTCGGGACACAAAAGCGGCGTGCTCAGTCCTCAAGACTCAGGTTGGGTGCGGCCGACCAACGCGAGGATCAAAATCTCCTCGGAAACTATATTGCACATAAAATTTTCTACATTGGACGAGCAATGCAGTAGCCCCCGAGACACTGGTCGGGTGGCAACACCAGATCAGGGGATCGATGTGCCCCTTTAATATTTGTAAATAATAAGCCCGAAGCCCAGTAGCCCCCAAGCCTTAATGCGGGCATGGGTAGCCGAATTAAGGATCAATATCCATAGTAAAATCACAAATTATGTGTAATGACTTTATGTATCCAAGTACTTTACGTCATTAATGCTCGGATCCGCATTGTACAAAACTTTGTTGACCGACCATCGGCTTCCACCTCCTTGGCCAGTAGCCAAGGAGTGTTTGTCCTACTTTATAAAGCCTTTATGATGGCAAAGATTTACGACAAACAAGGCAATCTGGCCACACGGTTTTATAAACAAAGGTACGCAAAGAGATATGTTATATTACTGTTTAACAGAAGAAATGTCTTCCAAAGAAAATAGTCCCGCTATCGGTTCCTTTCTTTGGGTTGTCATGCTAAGCATGATCATTAAACCTCAGCTCTAATGTAAGAGCAAAATATTGAGGATTTAGTTTGGGAGGCCAGTTAATAGCCCCCGGTAGTGTTCGGCGACAGTCGGGGTCACGCCGTAAACACTTCGGCCAATGTTATGAACGGCCCGTCATTTAACATAGTCATCGGATCGCTGACCAGTTTACACTTATTGTGGCAGTCAGTTTTCGGCTTTCTCCACTGAGGTGCTTAACCATGTGAGCTGGAAGCACAATCGCAGTGGTTCTCCCTTTGCATGCCTAGCCGAACAAAACGGAACGTAGGAAGCAAGTGCAGGAGCCGGGCAACCCAACTATTGACCGAAGACACAATTTGAAACCAATGCATATATAGCAATATCTAAGAATGTTTTTTGCCGAATCCCTAAAGGTGTCCGGCGTCGCACTGCGAGACTAATGCTGGAAAAGCACAAATAGTTTAAAAGTGCCAAAAAGCTTGGAAAACCAAGAAACGTCAGTAAAAACATGACGTCCGAACAAGATCAAGTGTTCGGTGCCAATCCGAAAATTGGTCTTAGAAAAAAGAAGTGCTTCTGTCGTCCTTTAACATGACACATCCTATCTCAAGACTTCGAGCGGGTCAGCCTATGGCTTCAACCTCCTATCCCGAGGGCGGAGTACTTCTCATTAGGCCAGTTTAGCAAACTAAACTTTAGCGGCTTTGAGAGAGAAATTAGGCTCCCCGGCTAGTGACCGCACTCGCATCGAAAAAAGGAGTGATATATAATAATAATAAAACTTTGCAACGACTGAGAAGAAGAACACTTATTATAAAACGGCTCAAATAAACTTAAGAGCCCCCAAGTGACTTGGGTAGAAGAATGATTGCATGTACCGAAGTACTTATATCATATCTATGTTCAACCAAACTTTAAACGCGTCTTAACCAACCGTCGGCTTCTCCCTCTTCGGTTAAGGACCGAAAAGTGTTATGTACTCCATCGGTCGAGAATATCGATGGTGTTTCCAATAACCAGGCAATCAGGCCATAAGGTTATAACAGACAAAGCGGGCTCAGGGAACTTATGCTATATTACTGCGAAGAGTAAGAAGCATCTTCGAAGAAAATAGTACCCCCACCGATACCTTTCTTCGGTGCTCATTGTTATTATGAGACTTGTGCAATAGATTTTTTGTACTCATGAGTTCCGTTGTGTGCCGACCATCATTGAATAACTATAAGAGCGCTAGCTTTCGGCTTCACCCAGTCTGAGGTCCGGCTCGGGTGACCCGATTGTGACAATCGCAGAGGTGCTCCCTTTACTCCCTAGCCGAACAATCGGAAACGTAGGGGTAAACACAGGAGCGAGGCAACCCAGCTTGCAAATCGCTTAAGTCAATGTGGTGCATATTGTGGCGTAATACACGAACAAGGAACGAAGCCGTACAAGTATAATCATATGCAACAGGAAAAGCTTCATAAAGGAAGCCCCCAAGTAAATGGGGTATTTGAATTTATGCGTCACAAACAAAGTTTGGACAAGGAAATTTTTTAGAAGCAACTTTTTTCCAAAAAAGTATAATGCTTGGTCGAGCCGAACACAAGTTAAAAATTAAAGCTTTGAGCATGAAAGCGACTTAGCTGGTTAATGTGTTCGGTATTGATGACGCGGTCCGAGCTTGATGCGGGGCAAGGTTCCATCCCCCAAGCCAGTCCCGAGGTGGCGACCCGGAGAGCTCGACATGCCGAAGTGGTGACATAGCACGGTCAATGCAGACCGGCAGAGTGACGCCGAAGTCCCCGGATCATTTTCCTGTGCACAAAAAATAGTGCAAACCGGAGATAATAGTAATGATGATAATTAAAAAAATCATTGCATAATAAATAATTTATGCAAAGTGAGTAATAAAAGAAATATGGCCTGGCGCCGAAGTCAAGTCGATGCAGGGCGTCGGTGTGATGCGGTAGAGGCGTGGCAAAGCCTGAATTCCCAGGTCGGTCCGAGTTCCGGATGCGGCATTCGCCGGACTATGTACGGAGACTGACTAGACCAGCATGCGACCGTCGTTAATGTGGCCACCATTTGATAGACCTGTGTACATATGATGGACAAACCAGAGTAATAATTCCTTGGGAAAAATTGAACCCAAACAAGAAAAAAATACTAGGATTAATGGCACCTGGTTTATTTGTTGTAGCAATCCGAAGGAAGGTGATTCCCAAAATTGGGACTCGATCCACACACCCATTACCGAAGTAGGTTGATGAGGAGATGGCGAAGCCTCGATGTCAGCCGATGAGTCGAAATAGGTCGGCGTGATGGACACCAGCTTGAAGAAGCAATAGTGCGGCCCTGCCGATGCAGGTCGTGATGTGGTCGATGCCGGCTTGATGAAACGACCGTGCGGTGATGCCGGTATGCCCGCTCCGTGTAATCCATGGGGCGGCGATGTTGGTGATGATTTATCCTTCGCGATGCCGGACTCTTGTTCGGCTTGCCGAGATGATGATCCGAAGAAGTTGAGCTTGGCTCAACAAAGTGACGACGTGTCTAGCGCAGGTCGGCAGCCGTGGAGTAATATTGCCGGACTGGTTTGACACCAGCATGATGTTGAAGATCATGTTCAAAAGATCTTAAAGTCAGTGGGATGTGTTCGGGAACAAAACACAATACCCCATACAAAACTTCCTTCAAAAGGGATGTCCGAAATCTTGTTCATAAAAAAGATGAACTCGGGTCGGACTCGTTTTCACGCAGAAAACAGATCCGAAAAGTGATGCACTAATCGGAAGGTTCCCGGAGTTTGGATGGTCGGATCGAGCCGAAATTTTAAGAGGTGGTAGATATAGGAATTCCGCAGCCGATCAATGGTTGGATCTTACAAAGGACGTCCGAGCTAGAAGCTGGACACCACGCCCTAAACTCATCCAAATTCCCGTCCAGATTTGACAGGGTTTCGGTATATCGTGGATTGCCAGAGATTCCTCCATCGGAACTCGACGAAATTTTCCAGGATTGTTGTAGACTCAATTCCTCACAATTCCACCAAAACGATCGTCAAAGTGATACTCGAGGAGGTGGTGGTGGCAGATACGAGTTCGCTGTCCAGAAAAACAGCACGGTCGCTTGAGGGCAATGTTGAAGTTGAGCCCCCGAGCTCCATAGATGATTCCTCCGTGATCTTGATAGAGATCGGAGTTGATGTTTGATGAAGGCCCTCATCCGGACATGGTGATCCGAACACGGGGCGCAATTCTTGGTCGAACCAAGGTGACCAGTCGAGCTGGTGACGAAGATGCCGAAGTCGCAGTTGATATGCAGGCGAGCCATCGATCCTTTTGTCGATCACACAGTGGAACTCTCAATGAAAGCATCAATGTCGGTCCCAAAACCGGCGTAGGGGGTCCCGAACTGTGCGTCTAGGCCGGATGGTAACAGGAGACAGGGGACAGGGGACGCTTTGTTTTACCCAGGTTCGGGCCCTCTCGATAGAGGTAATACCCTACTCCTGCTTGATTAATATTGATGATATGGGTAGTACAAGAGTAGATCTACCACGAGATCAAGGAGGCTAAACCCTAGAAGCTAGCCTATGATATGATTGTTGTGTATGGAGTTGTATATCTGTCGACTAGCCTGGCCTCGGTTTATATAATGCACCGGAGGCCTAGGATAACAAGAGTCCTAGCCGAATACGCCGGTGGGGAGAAGTCCTTGTCTTGATCGCCAAGTCTTGTGGAATCTTCCTTGCATGCGGTAGCCGTCCGAACTGGCCTATGAGTATACGACCACGGGGGTCCTCGACCCAATCTAATAGATCGGGAGACGACGTGGTGAGTACCCCCTAGTCCAGGACACCGCCAGTGCTCGTCCGATGGAAGCCATTCCTTGACCATGTTGACCACGCCGCGCCGAGAGCACCAGGGCGGTGGACGACGGCGAGGCTTAGGAAGGGGGCAACACGGATCCCGAGAAGACGCGGCAGTGGATGCCCACGCGTAGAGGAGTATGAGGGTTCACTCATTTGGCTGCGGTGTGAGGCTGCCGTCGCCGCAGAATAACAGGGGGTGTGGGTGCGTAGAGGGATGGCCTGGCCAGTGGTGGGAGTAGTAGGGGGCGGTGAGGCCTCCGCGGCATCACAGCCGGCCACGGGCGGCAGGAGCAGGTGGCATGACCGGCGCTACTTTGGGCGGCTGGAACAAGAAGACCAGAGGTTGAAGAAGCACTACGGCCGTTAGATGGACATCATACGGTCACTGGAGCTAGAATCGTTCATATATTGACTAAAGTTGACAAAGGCCTCCGTCCCAGTCAACTTAGTAGGCCCACAAGTCAGCCTCCCACCAAGGTGGGTCCCAGGTAGCAGGGGGTATTCATTTTTTGTGTGTAATAAGGAGGCACTTCCGGTGGGTCCGATCTGACAGCGGGGGGAACGTTTTTTTCACGAAATACGGTGGCCCGTCCTGTGGGTCCCAGCAGTCAGGGGAAACGTTTTTTTGCGAAATACTGGAGGCCCGTCCGGTGGGTCCCTGCTGTCAGGTGGAGGAATAATTATTTTCCATGTAATAAGGAGGCACTTCCTTGCGGCTGCCGTGGACCCAGCTGTCAGCCTCTCCACGTACAGTACTCTTCCGATGGAAGTCGGTCGTTGACCACATTGACCACCCCGCGCCGAGAGCACCACAGCGGTGGACGACGGTGAGGCCTAGGAAGGGGACGACGCGGAGCCGAGGAAGACTCGGCAGTGGAAGCCCGCGCGGAGAGGAGTATGAGGGTTCACTGGTTCAGCTACGGTGTGAGGCTGCCGTCGCCGCAGAATAACAGGGGGTGTGGGTGAGTAGAGGGATGCCCTGGCCAGCGCTGGGAGTAGTAGGGGGCGCTGAGGCCTGCGCAGCAGCACAGCTGACCACGGGAGGCGGGAGTAGGCAGTCCCGCCGGCGCTGCTTTGGCGGCTGGAGCAAGAAGATCAGAGATTGAAGAAACACGACGGCCGTTGGATTGACATCCAACGGTTACGTCTTCTAGAAACGTTTGTTGACGTATATAATAACTAAAAAAATCTTGCATACGCGTCAACTAAACAGGCCCACAAGTCAGACCACTCCCTCTTTTTTTAATAATTTATATATAGCTCATGGCAACTTCTTATGCAATTTATTGCAGTCGTTTTTTTGGTTGGCCAGGGCCAATTTCGCATATTTCTGTGGGTTCCAAACTATTTTTAATACCGAAATGTCAAGCCAGATTTAAAGTACTTTGAAGATATATTTAAATTAGGTTAATGCCTAGTGAAATAGGAATCTAAAAATGTGAAAAAAATTCAGAAATTATGAAGTAATTGCCAATTTGTCATCTGTTCTTATATTTACAACCCATTTCATATTACTTTCAAGATTTGCAGGCATCTTGAAAGAGTTGCATCCCATCAGGGCGTAGAAAATTAAGTAGGCCTGGATTGGGTATTCTTCAGAAAAAATAAACTAGGCTCATTTTCACAAAGAAAAATTAGCTGGGCTGGTCACATGGTGAACATAAATTATAAGCCTGGGCTAGACGGGCCACAGCCCAGTTCAAACCCTACTCCGTCTCAACAATACCAAACAAAAAAAAATACTGCTCGAGTAGCTACGTCCCAGGTGTCAGCCGATCTTTTGCTGTTCTCTTGTCTATTGACTATGTACGCTCACAATGTCATGGGTCCCAGATGTCAGGAAAACACTAGGAGGAAGCATTTTATTTTTCCATACGCTAACGTGGTGGGCCCCTACTGTCATCCTCTCCACGTACTTCTGCCGATTCCTGTTGTTTGTTGACCATGTTGACAACGCAAGAGGGCGGCGCCGCGGCGAGTGCACCAAAGCGCGCGGAGGACGTCGGCGTTAATGATTTTGGAGACGGTGGGGCGGCGATGCGTGCGCTGAGGCGCAGCCAGCCGTGGCAGGCGGAAGCAGGCGGCCCCGCCGGCACTGGTTTGGTTTTGGCGGCTGGAGGAAGATAGGACTAAAGAAACACGACAAACTGTAAAAGTAGCAGGAGTACTTAACAACCTTAACTGAAACCAACAGGGGCACTTAACAACCAAAGCTGAAAGCAGTATGAGTACTTATACAGGTTCAACCATACAAAGCACGCCTCGAACAGTGCTACTTTGCCTACAGTTGACCAAGGGTGAGGCCGCAAGCCCCAGGATAAGGCCCAGGCGCCACCCCACACATCTACAACCTTCTGAAAGCGGCTTCATCTCGCAACATGGTCAATAAACAGGATATTCGCTTTAGAGCCATGGAAAAGCATGAACATAATCTTCTGTCCTATTCTTCAAGATGGACGGGCCTTCATTATTTGAGACCACCCATGAATAAGTATCTTTTCACCTCCAAGGGGAATTGAGTAGGTCGACATAAACATCATGTTGTGACCAAGCGCAAGTCTAACCCGACCATGGTCAGGCATCTGTATAGGAACAATAGAACTCCGCAGTTCCTGTTTCAAGAAGATCACAACTGTAAAACTGTGTATAAGCAATAGTTTATGAACAACATATATAACAGAAAACAACTCATACCATAAGTTTCTTGACATAGTTGGACCTGTTCAACGAGTGCAGCAGTGGCACACATATCCCACGTGGCCTTCCACCATTGAAACGCCCCACAAGGACCTCAAGACGATCAATAAAGTGTAGGAACTTGTGGATGTCGATCCAGTCAACTTCAGTGCCATTAGTAACAACCGAGTTATTACAGAGTAACAAACGAGAAGACTGCTTAACTCCGAAAAAACCTACACGTGCCACCAGTTATAAGAAAATATTAGTTAGAAGTAGCATCTTCGTGAGAGATTCGTTGCTACTTCTAAAGTTAAATTGTGATTAGTTAGACATAATAGGTGGATTAAGAAGTAATCGAGGCAACAAGCAAGAACCAGATACAAAACTAACATGGATGAACAATTGGAACAACGTCGGGTTGGAAGATTGCAGTGAAGATGAGACCAGGTTCTGCTATTTCCATCAACATTCGTGCGCCAACTTTCAGTCCGTAACACTTGAGAAAGTTTATCCAAGTTCGGCCATAAAAACAGCAGCGATCTTCTTGGTTCATGAACCCAACTCAGAACTTATATCCATGGCTTGTCTTCATTGTGACCATTAAACTAGTGTATTTAGTTATGGCAAGGATGAGCATCTTGAGTACATGTGTTCTGGCAGAGCAAATAATACACCGCAGGAAAAATAATATGAGAACACAGCATGTTCAAAAAAACCCCACCCTCCTGGATAGAAAATAGGATTCTAGGAACATATTGTGCGCGTTTCAAAATGATGTGTTAGGATGAGAAGGAACAAGTGTGGCGTCTCGCCGAGGGCGCAGAAAATTGTAGGGTACTCGCACTTTGGGCACTGCACATGAAACACACTAGATTCAGTAGGAAGAAAAATGCATCAACGGCGGCGGCTGCCATCCTAGGATTACCTACGACCAAGGGACTTGGATTTATCGGGGATGGATGAAGAATTCGTACCTGGTTGTCCATGAGAAAACCCTATGCAATCGCCGAGAGGGGGTTTTCTCTGAACAAGCAGACGAGGGAGAAGGGGATTCAGGCCCAGTGAAATATTGCCGCTTCGTCCGTCTAGCTTACTGCTAAAGCTGGAAAGGGGGGTTGTGATTTGACGGCTCATTGGGCATTACTACGGCGCTATGACCGGGGTGTGTCTACCTTGAAGTTGTGCACTCTAATTTGTGCATATGGCACGTGGACCCCATTGCCGGTTGCCCCACATATCAACGAAAGGAAGTAGAAAGTCAGGAGTAACTAGTTACACATAAATATATTTTTTGACAGAGAAATACTCCCTCTGTAAAGAAATATACAAATCTTTTATATCACATGCTCACATTGCCGCTCTGCAACGCACGGGCATTATGGGGGTTCAGCTGAGAATATAGCTCACGGCTCTGGACTTTGGGCCGTAGGCCGACCCTGCATGTTTGGGGGCCCATGTGTTCTACCTCAGCGCTTTTCATATTGCAAGCGATCGGTACGGCACTGGTTTTAGATGCTGTCGCAAGGCGAATAACAAAATTGAATAAAGCATGGCAGCTGTTGGAATGAAATCGAATGACAGTTCCTAACCAGCAATTAGAGTTGCAATTCTATCAACGATATGCCATGTGATAAATAATATTGTCGTACTACTTATACACACAGGAACTTGTTTCACCATGCCAGATTATTACATCAAAATATCTCGGAGAATAGATCAGTTCGGCAGTTGCGTGCTGCTACTAAAGAATTTCAAAGTTGATTTGGACCAGCTCTCCTTGCCGAGAAAGTTCGATTTTGACATCATCCCCTACCGCAAGATATGATTTAGATTTGAATGTTGACCATCCTTTAGCATCAATCATCATGCGACCATCCTTTGTACTTATGGTATATTGAGCAGGTTCATTCACACCAAGGCTGCGCATGGTAAGAGAAACTTGGCCGCGGTCGCCCGGATTGTTGAACAACTCCCTCGTTGCTCTAGGAATTCTCTGTTTGCAAACAAGAAGACATACCCAAACAGTTAGATCAACACAGTGAATCATGTGAAACAACATGGAAAGAAAAAAGAACAAAGCACTTGGGCGGCCAATGCTTACCAAGAAGGTGGACATGCCGGTTTTTGTAAGGACTTTGGTATATGAAGTGCGAACTGCAGCCCAGTCTGTTGCCGGTGCAACTGCACGGGCTGGAGCAGATGCAAGTGCAAGTGTTGGTGCAGGTGCCAAAGCCGTTGCTGCTGCCAGAGATGGTGCTCCTTGTAGAGCTGGTGTCGGTGTCGATGCCCGATCCTTCGGTAGATCAGACTGATCCGCTGACGCGGTCGGTGCCCAATCCTCAGCTGGATCAGACTGAGCTTCTGCCGCTGTCAGTGCTAGAGCAACTGCCGGTGCTCAATCTGTGCGAGACAGCGGTGATCGTGTCTGGTCTGCTATGATCAGCTTTCTAACTTGACTAGGATCTGTGATCGTGATCCAGTTTTTTTCTTCATTTCTTTTAAACGCGAGAAGGACTAATTGTGGAATTTTTGTTAAACCAAACTGCAGTTCATCATAGGGATTCAGCTTGTACTCAGACAACAAACTGATCCAATTTTTTCCAGTAATATAAGTGATGGACAGTGCCTTCGTTACTGACATGACATAAGAAGTGAAACCTGCAAAAATAGCCATCGTAGAGCAAACCAAACGGTTTATTCGGTGATGAATGTCACATGGCAAAACCTGCATCGTAAAATTGTAGGAAAAGAAAGAAAACATGACATTAAATCAATAAGATTAGATAGTAAATCAATAAGATTTACTTGATGTGACACGAGTGAATCCTTACCAGGAAATCACTATGTTGAAGTACTAAACAAAAGATTGATCGTCCAACTACGCGTGGCATGCAGGGGGCCCGCCTACTCCCACAAGCAGGACAGTCCAAAGGTCGTGAAAAATCATATGGACCGAACATCCATGGGACTGGAAATCCTGGTGGGTGTGATAAACCCTGCAATGCATATAGATATTGGAATGTAACCAAAATTGATAAACCGTCCTCACAAAAAATATGATCTGGATACTTCAAAATATACAGACTGAATTGAGTTGACAGACATTAACATAGACCATTCTCAGGAGTGACCACACACCAAAAGCGACAGTACTAATAAACAATATAGGGTTCACAAACACAAATCAAGTACTGAACAATAGTACTTACTACAGACAAGCAAAGTTGCACTAACTAAACTCTGTAGACTATTTCTTGCCACCGATCTGTGGGATGAACCCCGCATAACTGACTAGGCCATGGACTTCGTGCGAGATGTCTACATGCACCATCACCATCTTGTCAACCTTGGAGAACCTAATAGATTGGTCTTTCCACTCATAAACATGATGATGAAGACAGGCCGCATCAGATTTGTTGGGAAGCTTTACAAGAACCACACCATTCATAATCGAAGGCGCAGCCAGGAAATTGTTGTGGTCAAGTACAGCCTCGAGAACACGCCTGACAACAATGCTACAGGAAAACACTAGTTTAGGACACGTGGCGACAAGGACACATCAGCTGGATAGTTCAGCAGTAGAACTCACCATCAGGTCTTCCAGTTCACACGGCATGAGTTTGAGAACTCCATCTCCACCGCGGACCTGGTTCTAATTCAAACAGAAACCATATTTTATTACTACCTCCGTTCAGAAATATAAGATGATTTTCGATATTATACTCCATATATGACTACATATACGCACAGAAATGAGTGAACAAAGACACTAGAACATGTCTTCAAAGGCATGAGAGCAGAGGGATTACATGCAATATCCATAACACAAGTTACTGAGGCAAATATACCCTCTTAAAAGGTAGCATTGATGTTCATAAAGTACTCCCTCCGTCCCAAAATTCTTGTCTTAGATTTGTCTAGATACGGATGTATCAAGTCACATTTTAGTATTAGATACATCCATATCTAGACAAATCTAAGACAAGAAATTTGGGACAAAGGGAGTAATTGAAAGTAATCTATAAGAAATCAGTGTCAACCTCTCACATGTTTTGGTCAAAAGAGGAATTTAGAACCGTCATTTGGCACACTAAAATCACATGCAAGATCAACCAGAAAGTTGTACTACCAGTACTAGTACTACGTGTTAGATGAAAAAACACGATCAAGATCGAGAAAAAGATCGTCAACAAGAGACATTACCTGGACTTGCTTAATGAGGGATTCCGGAGAGGGGGGCTTGGACAGGGCGATGGCTTTGAGCTTGACTGCGGTAGTCTCGGCGGGGTGCTTGCGCTTCTTGGTACCATGAGCCTCAACGGTTTTGGCCAGAGCCATAGACATCACGTCGGCCAGTGCTCCGGCGTCCATCCAAGAGAGGAAGCTGAGAGAGAAGAGTGAAAGGAGGAACGAGATGAGGGAGAAGCGAAGCGAGTGGGGGTTTTCTTCAAGAGAGGAAGCTGAGAGAGAAGAGTGAAATGATGGTTGCTTCGTCCGTCCAACTTACTGCTGGAAAGGAGGGGGTTTTGTGATTTGACGGCTCATTGGGCATTACTGTGGCGGTTCAATCGGGGTAGTCTACCGTCACTCTACTACGGAGTAATTTAGTGCATGGCTGGTGGACCCAGGTGCTGGCTGTCCCACATGTCGGCGAAAGTGAGTAATTTAGTGCATGGCTGGAGGAGGATCCGCACGGTAGAGCGTGTCCACTGTTTTTCTGAAGAAAAAAATGATTATAGCAAGCATTTCCACTCTTACGATGGAGGAGTGCGAAACACGGCAGCCACTTGAACATACACACTGCTCCTATGACTAGGCATGTGCAGTGGTTTATACGTCAGTACTACACAATCTTGTTGCTAGTGTAGTAAGATATGACGATAACAAATGATGTTGTGCGCATGTCAACTACTCCTATATGTAACATAGTACCACTTTTTCGACTGTCCGGTCGAGAATGAATGGTGAGATCAATGTTAACAGAACTAGGTCCACGGTGCACGGAGAGTACGGTGCTACAGTACTCCACGAAACATGAACCATATGAAGAACGAATGGATTCCGGTGACGGAGCCCTGAAAGGATTCGCCCAACAATGGCAACGGCAGCCTGCAACCCCTCCTTGTCCAGCTCAGCATCCACCATCGCGCGGAGATGGCTCAGCTCCTCGAAGATATAGGTGAAGAAGGAGACCAGGTCAGGAAGCCGCAGCTTGTTGAAGTCAATCGGGTGGTTGAACAGGTTTAGCCCGATGGCCGGCATCGTCGCGCTGGCACGACGGTAGGCATCGTGCAGCCGCAACACGTGCGTGGCAACTTGGTTCACCAAGTGGCTGAGGCGATCCTGGACCTTGTCATAATCAGCCTGCTCACGCTCCAGCCGGCTCCCCTGACGGCCTATCGTATCTCCCACTTTCTGCAGCAACACCGCCGACGCCTCGAGCATCTTTGTGGTGGACGCCTACCGCTTTTGAAGCTCCGTGAACTCCCGCACATAACGGAGGAGCATGGAACTCCTCTCCTCCTTGAGCCCATGGAGCTCCACGTCCTTGGCCCTGAGCTCCGCATCCTTGGCATGGAGCTCCTGTGTCAGGAGCCTCACCTCGGACTGTGTGATCTGCTGCGCTGCCATGGCACCAGGTAGAAGCAATGGGGAGAGGAAGCAAAGGGGGTGAAACGGCTAAAAGGCAATGCAATCTACAGGAAGGCGGAGGGAGCAGTGGGTTTTTACAAGCGGAGTCATCGTGACTAATTGCTGCCGCGCCTGCTCCCATCAATCAAAAAATTAAAAATCCTGCCGCGCCCTGCTCCCGTCAATCAAAAAATTAAAAATCCTGCCGCACCCAAACACCAGAGCAATGCCGCAGTGGATATTTAAATTTACCTGCCGGCAAGTAGATAAAAAAAGGGGTGAAAAAACAAATGTGGCGGTGGCCTAGCTAATCGGTCGAACTAGCCCAACTAGCTAGCCACTGTGCTTCACTGATGTACTCGGCGGGAAAGGTGGTCTTTCGTGATTTGACGACTCATTTACTTGCTTTGGCGCTACGACCGAGGAGGACCCAGAAAACACGCGGTAGGGCATCCCACGTCAGGAAGAATATATGTGTGCACCACCCGGGAGGACCCCGAAACCGCGCGGTAGGGTGTGCCACGTCTCGGCATGGAGGAAAAATATGTGTGTAAAAATATACTGTATCAGACGCAGTACCTATGGTTCAACCTCGAGACCCAGCCAGTCGGTCGAAAACACCTCACTAGCCACACAGCTTCATCATGCAAACGTGGCATGGAGGATAGATGTGGTAGATATGGTTAGCTCCGTCTCGACCAGCCACAACGTCTCTTGTTCTAGGCGATTCTTCTATTTTCCAAGCTTTTTTTAGTTGTAATAACACCAGGGCAAGCTAGCGCCACTCTTTGTGTGTGCCCGTGCAAAGGTTAGACGATGGAGAGAAGAGAGATTGAGATCGCAGACCTGGGACCCGCCAGTAAGTGAGACAACGGTCATGCACGTGTTGACGAGGCACTCCCTCTACTCTACTCAATGCAAGTACTGTATAAAATCAAGTTATGGGACAAAGCCAACAACTGTTCGTTTTTTCAGGCTATCGACTTATGCTTTGTAGTTCAGGTTGCTAGTTCGAATCTCGTCTTTCAGATTTGTTGGTTTTAGGTCCAAATTTGATTAATGACAAGTGGGACCCCCGTGTGTTGTTCCGATATTTCAGTGTAGGATGGTT
This sequence comes from Triticum urartu, assembly GCF_003073215.2. Lineage (NCBI taxonomy): Eukaryota > Viridiplantae > Streptophyta > Magnoliopsida > Poales > Poaceae > Triticum > Triticum urartu. The sequence goes on along the minus strand of NC_053027.1, from coordinate 201,038,485 downwards.
TTTTTGAACAAACACTTTGCACGGTTAGACAAGTAATGGCATGAGTTACACGTATTTTGCAAGTTTACGAACAAAAATGACAGCGGAATAGAATATCACATCCACCCCGCAGCTTAGATACTATGGTGATACGAGTTTTTACACCGTTGGAAGTGAGATCCAATGGCTTGGGAGTAGTCTTTGTAATTATGTGCAATTTCCAAACTCTCCAAAGGTTGTTTTTGCAAATAAAACATTCAGGCCTCGTGTGTGCCGCTGCATCTTCGATCCAACGGCTCCTCGGTGCTCATATTAGGTGCTCCCCGTAGCTTAATTACCCGCTACAGTGATATGAGCATCTAGGTCGTATGATCAGTGATCAGATGGCACATGCGTAGTACTTGTACTTTCTGCGCATTTCCCAAACTCTATCAGCCGTATATTGCAAAAACATTCAAACCTCCTACTGTGGGCCGTTAGATCTCAGTGAACTCGTATCACCATAGAATCTACGGTGCGGGAGCACCTCATACTCTCCCGTGCGAGAAAACATAAGGTGCTATCGCAGCTTGGATGCTATGGTGATACGAGCTTGGAGGTCGTTTGATCTGAGATCCAATGGCATCTGAGCAGTCTTTGTGCTTGTAAGCTGTGGCCGAACTCTTTTGGGGCTTTTCTGCAAAAAACCATTCGATCCACCGAGGAGGTGTTGGGTCAAAAATCCAACGCCCCCAAAGAGCTTGTATCACCAAATCATCTAAGGTGTGGTAGCACATGATATTCTTACATACACGAGAATATGATGTCCTCCTTCATCTTAGATGCTACGGTGATACGAGCTTCGAGGTCGTTGGATATGGGATCAAAGGGCATCTAAGTAGTTTTTGTACAAATTGTGTGCAATTCTCAAACTCATCATGATTTCCTGCAAAAATATTAAGACACATAATGTGAGCTGCTATATCTCAGATCTACAAGCTCCAAGCAACTCGTATCGGCATATAGCATCTAAGGTATGGGGGCACATGATATTCTCCCGGGGAGGAGGGGTGGAGGTGCACAACCAATCGGTGGTTGGGAGGGTGGGGACAAATGAAAGTGCTAGTGATCGACTAGAGGGGGGGTGAATAGGTGATTTTTATGAAAGTCTTCAAAACATGTGAGTTTCAAAGATAAACGATAGAAATAAACCTATTATCATGCAGCGAAAGGTAGACTACACTAGGCAAACCATAGTCATGTATTTAATGAAGTGAAAGCACAATGACAAATAGCAGCTAGGCAGTAAGGATCAGGTAGGAAGATGTTGAGAAGCCAATCAGTACACGTAATCACTTAGCGAAGTCGAATGGTGATGCTATCGTACAATTACTTCACAAGAACCAACAGTAAGTAAAGGGAAGGGAAGGATAAAACTAGTGACTCGTTGAAGACAATGATTTGTTGGACCAGTTCCAGTTGCTGTGACAACTGTACGTCTGGTTAGGGAGGCTGAGATTCAACTCAGAAGACCTCGTCTTCACCTTATTCCCCTTGAGCTAAGGACACCCAGTCCTCGCCCAATTACTCTGGCAAGTCTTCAAGGTAGACTTCCAAACCTTCACAGACTTGGTTCACCGGCGATCCACAATGACTCTTGGATGCTCAGAACGCGACGCCTAACCGGCTGGAGGATTCACAGTCCTCAAGTGTAATAAGTCTTCAGATCGCACAGACAAGAAGACTTAAGTGATGCCTAACACTCTTTGGCTCTGGGTGGTTAGGGCTTTATCCTCTCAAGGAATTCTCTCTCAAAGGCTTCGAGGTGGGTTGCTCTCAAACGACAAAAGCCATACTTTAACTCTGAGCAGCCAACCGTTTATGGTTGTAGGGGGTGGGCTATTTATAGCCACTAGGCAACCCGACCTGATTTGTCCGAAATGACCCTGGGTCACTAAGGAACTGACACGTGTTCCAACGGTCAGATTTCAGACACACATGGCAACTTTACTTGGGCTACAAGCAAAGCTGACTTGTCCAACTCTGAACAAGATTCCCTCTCATAGTCTTCACTCGAAGACATAGGATTTTGGTTAAGCATCACTCCAGTCATTCTGACTGGTTTTCTTTGACCCCACTTAACAGTACGGTGGTTCCTATGACTCAACAAAGAAGAAAAAGAACTATGAAAGATCTAAGTCTTCGCGCTCCATAGTCTTCATGCGATGTCTTCTCTTGTCATAGTCTTCAAGGTGAATGTCTTCACTTCCACCTTTGACTTCAATGTCTTCATACATTTTTAGGGGTCATCTCTGGTAGGAAAACCGAATCAATGAGGGACTTCTACCTGTGTTATCCTGCAATTCTCCCAAACACATTAGTCCCTCAACTAGGTTTGTCGTCAATACTCCAAAACCAACTAGGGGTGGCACTAGATGCACTTACAATCTCCCCCTTTTTGGTGATTGATGACAAACTAGTTGAAGTTTTCAACGGGGAATATAATTTGTGAAATTATAAAGGATAAGGAATTGTCTTCATAAGTTGCAAGGGCTCCCCCTGAAGATGTGCATATAAGTAATTTGCTTTTGGAATGCAAATGCACATGGCAGGTTGTACTTGTGGAGACCCTCTTCAACTTATGATGACAATTCATCATGCATGAAAGGTAAGTGAAGATAATGACATGCATAATGAAAAATGGACGTCTACAAAATGATCTAAGTGCGGAATTTATCGTCGCACATGCGAGATTTATCATCGCATCACAAAATAGCAAATAAGTAGCAGACGACCATCGAGTTTAAGTGTTACAACTCAAAGAACCAAATGTATCAAAACGAGAGTTGTAAACACTAGGCAAAACATAAAGTAACCGCCCATATGGACCCGCTTGAAGACTATCAAACTCATATGCTTCTCCCCTTTTGTCAGTGAGGACCAAAAAGGTTTGAAGGCATAGAGCATCTACTCGTTTCCATGAAGAGTAGGTGAAGCAGCAGGGCCGTTGGTGGTGTTCGGCGGTGCAGAAGAACTTGGGGCAGTGTCGAGGCGTGCAGAAGTAGGGGGCGGTGAAGTGGCATCATCTTCGTCCTCGATCACTCTGTCATTCACAGTTGCTGCAGAGGAAGAGAACTCAGAGTCTTCAAGAGATGGAGTTCGTCGCAGCACAGCCCTTCGGGGAGGTGTGGAGTCAAACTTGAAATGTTCAGAGAAGCCATCCTCTTGAAGATCATCCTCAGAACACATAAGCGTCAGCCCTTTCCATGTACGCCGACAGGTTTCATGGGCAACAAAGGCATTCTTGGTGGCAAGATTGCGAATGCGGTTGACATCCACCAAGAGGCTTTGCATTTGGCGCTTCAGCCAGTCATGATGCCTATCATGTTTCTGATGAAGAGCAACCAGAAGCTCTCGGTCATTGAGAACACAAGATCGCTTCTTGGGTCGTTGGGCAATAGTGCTTTCAGTGGCTTCAGTAAGAGCACGATGAGGTGCACGTGTAGTACCAGCCAGAGGATAAACACGAGTGACTGGTTCAACTCCTTCAATGTTCTGAGTGAAACTTTGATGCTCCGCATTCTGAAGACTAAGAGGTTCCTTGGCAGGCTCTAGATAAATGGCTTCAATGGACATATCCACATCAGGCAGAAAGATCCGATGATTGCGAGCAGATGGCTGATATGAGATAGCTGAGTGGAGTTTAATCAGCCGCATTATCCATGGAGCGTAGAACTTCAAGCCAAAAAGATCAGATCCTGATGCAGCAAGTTGGCGGATGAAGAAGTCTTGTGCATTGAAGCATTTGCCATGAAGAATATAGAAGACCAAAGTCTTCATTGCACCTTCCAGCTTTGCATGTGGAGAATGTCCTTTGATGGGCCAGAGAGTTCGCCTTATAATGTGATAGATAGTCCTTGGCAGATACTCAAGGTCTTCAACAAAGAACTCCTTAGGATATGCAGCGTCTTATGGAAAAGGCTTCATCATACTGAGCATCTGACTCATGTTCGGTTCAGGCTTCTGAAAGATGCTCTCCATAGCTTCACTGTGAAGCTGACAGCCAGGTTCATAGAGATCTCTAGGAGTGGGCAGACCAGTGAGCTCAATGATATCAAAGGCTTTGGCTTCGTGATGAACATTTCTTGTCATCCACTCAAGGACCCAAGTCTTCGGATCTCTGTTGTAACCACGTATGTGAAGTGTGGCATAAAATTGGAGCAGCAACTCTTCGTTCCAGTGCTATTGGTCGGTGACGAAAGGCAACAATCCAACCTCTTTGAAGCAATCCAGAGCTTCTTCCAAACAGGGCAGACCAGCTATTGCTTCGGTGTCAAGACGCATATGTGGGAAGATGCGACCTTGATTGTACAGAATGCAGGAGTAATAGCTTCGCTGCGGATAGCTCCAGAACCGATCAGAAGATATTCGTTCCCTTGAGTAGGGTTCTTGGAGCTATTGAAGAAGGAGTTGTCTGCTTTGAAGCCGTTGACATTGAAGGATCCAGGTGCTGATGCAGGACCTAGAAACCTGGGCAACCTTGGCATTGGCTTCTGTACCTGAGGCCTATGCTCAATATGATAGTCAAACTGAGGACCAGCAGCAGACGCAGGAACAGAGGCAGTAGCATCATTGGCTTCGCTGACTTCTGGTTCTTGGGTTGGTGTAGGCTCCATATTTGCTTCAGCCATGACAACATCAATGGCTTCATTGGTGTTGGTGGTGGCAGCCTCAAGATTTTCTACCTCCACTTGATGAGCTGGAGGGTCGGGCACAGACACGTTTTCCTCGAGAACAGCTTCTTCAGTAGTTGGGGGAGTAGGGACACGTTCTTCTTCTTGGGTGTCATCGGCTGATGCAGCCGGAATGTCTTCAGCAATTTTAGCCTCAGACTCGGAGACTTGAGACCTTGGTCCTTTGCGAAGCCTGCGTAACACTGGCGATGCCTTTGGAGATGGAGTTGGCTGGGCCTCAAAGTCATCTTCTTCTTCTTGCCGGGGTGGTGTGACTTGTTGTTGTGGGTGATCAGCCCATGATGCATCCTGAGCAATTGGCGTCAGAGGACGACCAATGCTGATGAGTTCGCTGTGCGTAAGCACAGGCGATGATACCGGTTGGTGCTCTATCAGAGGAAGAACTACATCATCGTCAACATTGTCATGGTGACCAATGTCTTCAGCAGCGGTGGGATCAGCTGCTGGAATGTCTTCAGCTTCATGAGCCTCTATGGAAGCAAGCTCATGGACAGTCAGTTGGCTCTCTTGATGTTCAGCGGCAGGGCGAACCATGGAGATAGGTTCAACAATTAAGGGCTCTGTGGGAGCAGCCCGTTCCTTCTTGGTCTTCCGCTTCTTCTTGGAGGGAGCAGCAGCAGAGGCTTCAGGATGTTTCCTCTTTCTGGCTTTAGCCTCAGCAGTCCTCGTCTTCTTCAGTTCTGAAGCGGTAGACCTGGCTTTTGGCTTCGAGCCAGTCATGCTGGTTGGGAAGACAATGGGATGTGCTTCCCGCCTTGGTGCGTCGGGTTCGGCCATAGCGGGCTTCTTCTTCTTCTGCTTTGCAGCCATCCTTGGGTCGATGCCAGGACGCCCAAGGGCCTTGCGCTTCTCAGCCTCATTGTAGGCTTGCACAAACTTGTCAGCCAGGCTCTTCATGCACTCACGAGAACCTTGAGCTTCTTCACGCTTCTTGAGAAAGGCTTCTTTGTGCTCATGCAACATGATCTTGAAGTTCTTGACCTCTTGCACGCTGAGCTTGGCCATATGCTTCTTGAACTGAGCTTTCTCAAAGTCAATCTTTTGCTTCAGTTCGACGATGCGCTGAGCTAGAGCTAGCTCGGAAGCAATGGCGCCATGGAAGGCGACACTGAGGCCAATGGGAAGTTGCAGGTCTTCAAAGCTGAGATTGGGCGTGTCAAACCACTCATCGATGAAGTCGTGGATGATTGCCACGTCAAAGAGAGGCAAATTGTTGAAGATTTCTGCTTCTTCTTTGCTCTTGATCAGTTGCTCAAGAGCGTCATCTGCAAGATCTTCATCACTGGAAAGATCAATGGCATCGTTGCACAGAATGGCAGCAGCAGTCAGTTCTTGGCTGGTGTGTGGCAGAGGCATCTTGACTCTCGGGGGCTTGGAGATACGTGACAGATCTTCAGACTGCACACTGTCTTTAGGAGGTGCAGTAGCCAGTGGCTTCGCCCGTGAGATTTTTGGTGCTGAGGCAGGCTTTGAAGCTTTAGGTTGCTTTGGCGTCTGCGGCTTCTGAGTAGGAGTTGGGGCTTCATCAGTGTCAGCATCATCATCAGAATGATCCACTTTGGCACCTTGAACTGAGATGTGAGTGATGAGGCCATCCAGGTTGTAGAAGGGCCCAACAAGATTGGGTTCAGCTTCGCGGGTGCCATCGGCACGAGGAGCAGAGGGACCAGGGTTGAAGTCTAGTCCCAATGACTTCTTATTCTGCTTCGCCGAATTCTGGGCAAACTGGAAGTTGCGCTTGAACAGATTGGCATCACGACACCATAGCAGCGACGATGGGTCAGCATCCGCAGGCTGTGGTCCACGGACCATGCAGGGATAGAAGCCTTGTTCAATGGCTTCATCTCTGGACCTGGGTTTAAGATTTCTGTATAGGATGTCTCCCCATGGTCGCTTGATGGCATTCTTCTCAGCATATTCCTTTGTCACAAATCTGTACTTGAACCATTGTTCTGCCCAATATCGTCGAATCCATTGGATTCGTGTCTTGCGCTGATTGTAATCCTCTTCTGGATCTGTCTTGTACAGTTCTGAGAGGTCATCGGGCAGATCTCTTGATGTTTCACCTCGACGCTTTCTGCCACCCTTCCTTGCTGATTTCTCTGCAGCCATGAACTTTAAACTGAATGGCTTTAATACGTTCAAAGACTTCAAGGGCTTTCGCTTGCTGGACAAATAGGAACTGGCTTCGGGAGAATTTATATGATGCTGTAAGAATTCTGCAAATGAATGCAGACTATGAGAACCAAGGGATTCTCCCATGGACATGTACCTGTGAGAGCATTAAGGTGCGAGGGAAGGGGAAGAGGTCATATGCATTCTCAGAAGATTTTGAAGATAAATCAGTTTAGAAGACATTGACCTCATCGTGCGAAGACATTCACTCATAGATAAGGAGTTGGTTCCAGATTTGTACGAATCCACGGATCAGTACAAGTGAGGAATCTAACTACTTTGTGAAGCATAAGTGTACATACTAGGCATAATATGAGATGCAGTATGAAGTGGATCCAACATGTGTGAACAGAAACTGCTTGTGGTAGAAAGTGACGAATCTATAGGATCAAAGGGGCCATAAAAAGGAAGTTTTATTTACCACACAAGGAACTGCTAGACGGAGTGGAAGAGGAGGCCGAGCAGTTCGATCATCCGTGCCCTAACTTGGCGACGGAGGACACCTACGGCGACGACAGAGAAGACGATGTCCGCGGTCGGCGTGAAGACGGCGTGGAGAGGTCGCGGCAGCTAAGCGCTTCGTCGCCGGCGTCGTCGAGGGCTAGTGGTGGCGCTAGGGTTCGTGCGAGAGTGGAAAAAAGGATAATGACTGTGGTGAGGCGTGTATTTATAGGGACAGGGACGGCACAGCGTTATTACACAAGTGCCCCTGGCGATTCACATCTGAAGAACACGTGGCCATCATGCAACATGTCGGAGGTTGTTCCACGTTCCCACGCATGCCTGGATTGTCGGGTGGTCGTTCCCACTTCTCCGGGTTTCAGGTGAACAAATTAGCATTGAAAACGGACTTAATGTTTGTCTCTGTATCTTCTGCTGACAAGGACGCAGAGAAGACATTCGACAGTTTCAATAGAATGCATATGATTTGGAGAGATAGAGTTTGAGATAGAAACCCTAGAGAGGTTAGGGTCCGATCACATTCACTTAGTTCAAAAGATTCAACAAGAAGACATAGCTATAAGTGAATGATCTAGAGGACAGAACACTAGTATATATATATATGATCAACATAATGAAGATAATCATGAAGACATGTTGAGATTGAAGCCAAACCAAATGTGAAGACACATCAAATGTAACACCATGGGTAAAACACTTCAAACAGACAAATTTTGTGGTGGCGTTACCCACCGTATAGGAAGTATTAGACCCAGACACAGCGCACAATTATCGTGGCGCTCCGGAGTCAAATTCCACATTAATGTATTCACACTTAGAATGTATGTCTTCATTGATTGAAGATATACTTTACTTCGTGTGTTGCACATCTAAGTCATCAATATGCATAAGTGTTAGGATGTGTGCCTGATCACAGGACATTTGAGGATTCCAAGATATTTGGCTCACACCGTAACTTGCAAAATCTCTTCTCATCCAAGGGCTTGGTGAAGATATCTGCCAATCGCTCTTCAGTGTTAACGTGTATGATATCAATATCTTCCTTCACAACATGATCTATGAGAAAGTGATGACGAATTTCAATGTGCTTTGTCTTCGAGTGCTGAACTGGGTTGTTGGCAATCTTGATGGCGCTTTCGTTTTCGCAGTAGAGTGGCACTTGCTTCAGATGAATGCCATAGTCTTTGAGTGTTTGCTTCATCCACAGAAGCTGAGCGCAACAAGATCCAGCAGCAATGTATTCAGATTCAGCAGTGGAGAGAGATACACAGTTCTACTTCTTTGAAGACCAACATACAAGTGATCGTCCCAGAAAATGACATGTGCCTGATGTAGACTTGCGATCCACCTTGTCACCAGCATAATCAGCATCCGAGAATCCAACCAGATCAAACTTTGAGCCCTTTGGATAACATAATCCTAGAGTTGGGGTGTAAGCCAAATATCGAAGAATTCACTTCACAGCTAAGTGATGCGATTCCTTTGGTGCCGCTTGGAATCGAGCACACATGCAAACACTAAGCATAATATCTGGCCTAGATGCACATAGATAAAGTAAAGAACCAATCATGGAGCGGTATACCTTTTGATCGAACTCTTTACCATTGTTGTCGGGACCCAGATGATGTTTGGCTGGCATTGGCGTCGTGAAGCCTTTGCAGTCATGCATACCAAACTTCTTCAAGAAATCTTTGAGATACTTATCTTGAGATATAAAGATGCCATTGCGTTGCTGACATATTTGAAGACCAAGGAAGAACTTCAGCTCACCCATCATGGACATCTGATATTGCTCTTGCATCATATATCCAAACTCTTCACTGTATTTCTGATTGGTGCAGCCGAAGATAATGTCATCCACATATATTTGGCACACAAACAATTCACCATCATATGTCTTCGTGAAGAGAGTGGGGTCGAGGGAACCAGATTTGAAGCCTTTGCTCTTCAGGAAGTCTTTGAGTGTGTCATACCAAGCCCGAGGGGCTTGTTTGAGGCCATACAGTGCCTTGTTGAGCTTGTATACCATGTCAGGATGTTTTGGGTCTTCAAAGCCAGGCGGTTGTGCAACATACACTTCTTCTTCAATCTTGCCATTGAGAAAAGTGCTCTTCACATCCATTTGATATAGAAGTATGTTGTGATGATTTGCATAGGCCAGCAGTATGCGTATGGCTTCAAGTCTAGCCATAGGAGCAAATGTTTCATCGAAGTTAATCCGTTCAACTTGAGTGTATCCTTGAGCAACGAGACGAGCTTTGTTTCTAACAACTTGACCATGCTCATCTTGCTTGTTGCGATATATCCATTTGGTGCCTATTATATTGTGCTTCCGAGGATCAGCACGCTTAACCAGTTCCCATACATTATTCAGCTCAAATTGTTGAAGATCTTCTTGCATATCTTGAATCCATTCAGGTTCCATGAAGGCTTCTTCTACTTTCTTGGGTTCTATTATTGAGACGAATGCGAAGTGCCCACAGAAATTTGCTAGCTGTGTTGCCCTTGAATGAGTGAGTGGACCTGGTGCATTGATTCTATCGATTATTCTCTCAATCTGCACTTCATTTGCAACACGAGGATGTACAGGACGAAGATTTTGCTCTTGCTGATCATTGTCATTGTTAGAGGGATTGTCTTCAGGCTGAGCATTGTCTTCGGGTTGATCAGGTGCGGAGATGATAAGTTCTTCTTCAGGTTGAGCTTCAGAAGGTATGATTTCTCCAGTTCCCATAAGTTTGATTGATTCACTGGATGGAACTTCATCTAGCACATTTGGCAAGTGCTCTCTTTGTGAGCCGTTAGTTTCATCGAACCGCACATCCACTGTTTCAACCACTTTGTAATGAAAGAGATTGAAGACTCTGTAGGAGTGCGAATCCTTTCCATATCCAAGCATAAAACCCTCATGTGCTTTTAGTGCAAATTTTGAAGTGTGATGTGGATCCTTGATCCAGCACTTGGCGCCAAATACTCTGAAGTAACTGACATTTGGCTTCTTGCCAGTAAGGAGCTCATAGGATGTCTTGTTCAGAAGCTTGTGAAGATAAACACGGTTGATGATATGGCATGCAGTGTCAATGGCTTCAGGCCAGAATTTTCTTGGAGTCTTGTATTCATCAAGCATCGTCCGAGCCATCTCAATAAGTGTTCTGTTCTTACGTTCGACGACGCCATTCTGCTGTGGCATGTACGGAGCTGAGAATTCATGTGTGATGCCCAAAGTATCAAGATATGTATCAAGTCCAGTGTTCTTGAATTTAGTGCCATTGTCACTTCTGATGTGCTTTATCTTGGCGCCATAGTTGTTCATTGCTCGATGGGCGAAGCGTCTGAAGACATCCTGCACTTCAGTCTTGTAAAGGATTATATGCACCCAAGTATATCTTGAATAATCATCAACAATGACAAAGCCATAGAGACAAGCAGTAGTAGTAAGAGTTGAGTAATGAGTGGGACCGAAAAGATCCATGTGTAGCAGTTCGAAGGGTTGAGTTGTTGTCATGATTGTCTTCGAGGGATGCTTGGACCTCGTCATCTTTCCTGCTTCACAGGCACCGCATAAGTGATCCTTCTTGAACTTGACGCCCTCGATGCCTATGACATGCTTCTTCCTTGCAAGGGTGTGGAGGTTCCTCATGCCAGCATGCCCTAGCCTTCGATGCCAGAGCCAGCATTTAGAAGCTTTTGCTAGAAGACATACTGCAATTGTGGTCCTGCTGAGAAATCTACAACATACAAATCATCTTTTCGATACCCTTCAAACACTAGAGACTTGTCAGATTCCATTAGTACAAGGCAACGATATTTTCCAAACATCACAATCATGTTTAAATCACAAAGCATTGAGACAGACATTAAGTTGAAACCAAGGGATTCAACAAGCATGACTTTATCCATGTGTTTATCCTTTGAGATTGCAACTCTACGTAGACCCAATACCGTGCTTTTACCAGTGTCAGCAAATGTGATGTGACTTTTGTCTGATGGACGTAAAGTTGAGTCCATGAGAAGGCTTCGCTTGCCAGTCATGTGATTTGTACACCCACTATCAATAATCCATTCTGAAGCAGCTAGTGTCGTACCCTACAGTGCAGTTAGGGGGATAGGCTTCACGAAGAGAATTGTGAAGCAAAAACATTTGACGAACTAGTGGATTATTAAAGCTTAGATCGAGATTAGGACAGATAGAGCAAGTTGCAAGCGATTCAGAAACAAAGTACATAGTAAGACCATTTGGGCATTTGATCTTGCGCCCTACAAGATGTTTAAGGTCCCCAGCAATAGTGTCAGACGATTTTGGTTTTCGGCTGGAGACCTTTCCCTGCAAAAAAAGAGAGTTAAGCTTTCTTAGCCACCCACATCTTCAGGGGTGGCTTTGAAGCAATAAGTCTAAGTGCAGCATCTGAGAACTTTGGCTTTGGAGCCCTAGCAAAAAGTCTTGCAGGTGGACAATAGTATTCATAAGAATAAGCAGAATAGTTCTTGGTCTTATGAACATGGCGGGTTGATGAACCGCGCTCATATTCATAGGCCTGACTATGGCTTCCCTGCAAAACATTTGCGTTAGTGTGACTCAGGTGAGTCCTCTGTCTGTATGAAGCCTTTGGACCGTATGAGGCCTGTGGTCTGGGGTTTGTCTTCTTCACCTGTGGTGTCATGATGACATTCATAGGAAGATTCTCCAAACACCTTTTTGGCACCCAGATCTTCTTCATAGGCGGTCCATTCCTGCAGTTAGTACCAATATACCTGGCAAACACTTCAACATTCTGATTCTTAAACAATTTATAGTTTGCATCAAAGGATTCGTCAATAACAATGGGGTTAGCACAAGTGAAGCCAGATAGAGTGGATGGATCTGCTGAAGGTTCCTTTGCAGCAACCCATGTGGTTTTGGTGTACTGCTCAGGTTTCCAGTAAGAGCCATCAGCATTCATTTTCCTTACGAACCCAACACCCTCTTTCCTAGGGTTTCGGTTCAGGATCTGCATTTTGAGGACATCACATAGTGTCTGATGCCCTTTGAGACTTTTGTACATCCCTGTTTCAAGCAGTGTCTTCAACCTAGCATTCTCATCAGCAATAGCTGTGGTGTCCTTAGCAGAGGGGTTAGTTTCCACATCAACAGTTGAAGATATTGCAACAGTAGCAGCAGTAGAACATTCAGCAACAGAAGTAGCGTTATCATGCTCAATACATTTAAGACATGGTGGTTCAAATCCTTCCTGAGCTGAACTGATCTGTTCGGCGCGAAGTGACTCGTTTTCTTTTTGAAGATCTTCATGAGCCGCTCTCAATTTCTCAAGATCTTGCTTCCTTTGAAGATAATCATAGGAAAGCCTTTCATGAGCTGTTGAGAGCGTTTCATGATGACTTTCAAGTTCCTCATACTTAACGTGAAGACTTTTATGTCTTCAATTAAGGACTGAGATCGAGTCATTTCAGCATCTAACAGATCATCGCTTTTGTCTAACAGTTTTTGAATGTGTTCCATGGTTTTTTGTTGTTCAGTTGCAATTTTAGCAAGTGTTTTGTAGCTGGGTTTGGAAACACAATCAGAGTCATCGTCACTAGATGTTTGATAGTGAGTAGTGCGTGTGTTTACCTTGGCACCACGTGCCATGAAGCAGTAGGAAGGAGCGGAGTAGTCCTTGTCATTTGCATCGGTGTCGGTGATGAAGTCATTTTCTTCAGTGTTCAAGATGGACTTGGCAACGTATGTTGTAGCCAGACTTGCAATGCCAGAATCGGACTCCTCCTCAGACTCCACCTCCGCCTCCTCAAAAGCGGACTCATCCTCAGAGTCCATTTCCTTGCCAACAAACGCACGTGCCTTGCCAGATGAGCTCTTCTTGTGTGATGAAGACTTGAAGGAAGACTTGGAAGAAGATTTTGAGTATTTCTTCTTCTTCTTGTCGTTAGAGTCATACTCCTTGCTCTTCTTCTTCTTCTTCTTCTTCTTGTTTTCATTGTCCCACTATGGACACTCAGAGATGTAGTGGCCAGGTTTTTTGCACTTGTGACATGTTCTCTTCTTGTAGTCATGAGCAGAAGCTTCATCATTCCTTGAGCTTGATCGTGAAGACTTTCTGAAGCCTTTCTTCTTGGTGAATTTTTGGAACTTCTTCACAAGCATAGCAAGCTCCCTTCCAATGTCTTCAGGATCATCAGAACTGCTGTCAGACTCTTCTTCAGATGAGGAGACAACATTTGCCTTCAAGGCACGAGTTCGCCCATAGTTGGGACCGTAGATGTCTCTTTTCTCAGAAAGCTGAAACTCGTATGTGTTGAGCCCTTCAAGTATGTCAGACGGATCGAGTGTCTTGAAATCAGGACGTTCTTGAATCATCAGGGCTAGGGTGTCAAACGAACTGTCAAGTGATCTCAGGAGTGTCTTGACGACTTCATGCTTGGTGATCTCAGTAGCGCCGAGGGCTTGAAGCTCATTTGTGATGTCAGTGAGTCGATCAAACGTGAGCTGGACATTCTCATTGTCATTTCTCTTGAAGCGGTTGAAGAGCTTGCGAAGGATACTGATTCTCTGATCTCTCTGGGTTGAGACGCCTTCGTTGACCTTGGATAGCCAGTCCCAGACTAGCTTAGGTGTTTCCAAAGCACTCACGCGGCCATACTGTCCTTTGGTCAGATGACCACAAATGATATTCTTGGTAGTAGAGTCCAGTTGAACGAACTTCTTGACATCAGCGGCAGTGACACCTTCTCCAGCCTTGGGAACACCGTTCTTGACGACATACCATAGGTTGAAATCAATGGCTTCAAGATGCATGCGCATCTTATTCTTCTAGTAGGGATATTCAGTTCCATCAAAGGCGGGGCACGCAGCGGAGACTTTAATTATCCCTGCAGTCGACATAGCTAAAACTCCAGGTGGTTAAACCGAATCACACAGAACAAGGGAGTACCTTGCTCTGATACCAATTGAAAGTGCTAGTGATCGACTAGAGGGGGGTGAATAGGCGATTTTTATGAAAGTCTTCAAAACATGTGAGTTTCGAAGACAAACGATAGAAATAAACCTATTATCATGCAGCGGAAGGTAGACTACACTAGGCAAACCATAGTCATGTATTTAATGAAGTGAAAGCACAATGACAAATAGCAGCTAGGCAGTAAGGATCAGGTAGGAAGATGTTGAGAAGCCAATCAGTACACGTAATCACTTAGGGAAGTCGAATGGTGATGCTATCGTACAATTACTTCACAAGAACCAACGGTAAGTAAAGGGAAGGGAAGGATGAAACCAGTGACTCGTTAAAGACAATGATTTGTTGGACCAGTTCCAGTTGCTATGACAACTGTACGTATGGTTAGGGAGGCTGAGATTCAACTCAGAAGACCTCGTCTTCACCTTATTCCCCTTGAGCTAAGGACACCCAGTCCTCGCCCAATTACTCTGGTAAGTCTTCAAGGTAGACTTCCAAACCTTCACAGACTTGGTTCACCGGCGATCCACAATGACTCTTGGATGCTCAGAACGCGACGCCTAACCGGCTGGAGGATTCACAGTCCTCAAGTGTAATAAGTCTTCAGATCGCACAGACAAGAAGACTTAAGTGATGCCTAACACTCTTTGGCTCTGGGTGGTTAGGGCTTTATCCTCTCAAGGAATTCTCTCTCAAAGGCTTCGAGGTGGGTTGCTCTCAAACGACAAAAGCCATACTTTAACTCTGAGCAGCCAACCGTTTATGGTTGTAGGGGGTGGGCTATTTATAGCCACTAGGCAACCCGACCTGATTTGTCCGAAATGACCCTGGGTCACTAAGGAACTGACACGTGTTTCAATGGTCAGATTTCAAACACACACGGCAACTTTACTTGGGCTACAAGCAAATCTGACTTGTCCAACTCTGAACAAGATTCCCTCTCACAGTCTTCACTCAAAGACATAGGATTTTGGTTAAGCATCACTTCAGTCATTCTGACTGGTTTTCTTGGACCCCACTTAACAGTACGGTGGTTCCTATGACTCAACAAAGAAGAAAAAGAACTACGAAAGATCTAAGTCTTCGCGCTCCATAGTCTTCATGCGATGTCTTCTCTTGTCATAGTCTTCAAGGTGAATGTCTTCACTTACCACATTTGACTTCAATGTCTTCATACATTTTTAGGGGTCATCTCTGGTAGGAAAACCGAATCAATGAGGGACTTCTACCTGTGTTATCCTGCAATTCTCACAAACACATTAGTCCCTCAACTAGGTTTGTCGTCAATACTCCAAAGCCAACTAGGGGTGGCACTAGATGCACTTACATTTTACTCCCTTCGTTCCTAAATATTAGTCTTTTTAGAGGCTTCAAATGGACTAGCACATACGGATGTATATAGACATATTTTAGAGTCTAGATTCACTCATTTTGCTCCGTATGTAGTCACTTGTTGAACTCTCTAAAAGACTAATATTTAGGAATAGAAGGAGTATTTTTGAATTTGTGTCATACATGCATGGTTTGGAAAAATAGATGCACTATACTTATTGGATTGTTGTTGTGTTCGTGCGTGTGTGTCTCTGTGTGTGTTTGTGTGGTCATATGCTTGATACACACAAAGTTTTCTCACCTCCATATTGTTCATCTTTTAAATTTGAATTTGCAATGGGAAACTTACTAGGGATACCATGAAATGTGAAATCCACGTTGAGATCATTATATCACAAACTCACTCTAATTCAACAACTCATCATAAATCAATTACCACGTTGAGATTAGTATTTGCAAGGAAAATACGGGTATTGTAATACACATAGATTTGTTTGGCAATTTAAAAGGTTCCTTTCATATTCTCGAATGGTAGGACCCAACGGCATACCAGCCAGACCTTGGCTTGTGTTGATCCTAAAAAAATCGGGCTCGTGTCCTTCGGTGGCATGCGTGGTACGCACATTAGGCAACCCCAACCAGTCGAGCCTCAGCATTTCAAGTCGAAATATCTGGCAACCAGAATTCCAGCCCTAGGAAATTCCCCTCATGTCCCTGGTCCATAATGACTACCGATGAACAACAGAGGGATGCTTTAGTAACTAGACAACGTTACCTACCGTGCCGAGCACGGTTCAATTCCCTCGGTCGCCGCTCATCAAGGCCACCCGTCAACTGCATTGCCTAGTACTACTACTACTACACCAAGATGAGCACAGAATTGAGCCCGTTTGTTCGTGCCTAGTACTTGAGTTAATATATCAAGCAATGCACTGGTACGGAGGGATTATCCTTTTACTCTACATATATAACTTGTCTGAAGTCTAACTAAGCAAAATGTTTGACCAAATCCTTTCTTAAGAAATACAACAGGACAGATGTACGACTTGAAAATTTATTGCATGATGCAGGTTATGATATTGTTTCAAATCCTAGATCTTAAATTTCAGAAAATCCAAAAGTGAGCATAAATTCTTGAAACTAAGCATGGTCACATGATATGGCACAAATATTACTTCGTAAGTTTTTTCTTCAATTTGAGACAAGCTGCTTATGACAAGTTGCACAAATGAAGAGCCAACGTATTTTGGAACAAAGAAAGACCTGTCACGTTAAGGCGAACGCTTTCACTATTGAAACCATGGGCGTTTACGTGCCGCTACGCGTCCCAGCTTCTCATCGGCAGGTGTCGTCCGAGCAAGTGTGTGAGTCGACGGGAGGCGTGCGAGCAGATCACTGCGCCGGCTCTCAGGGAGGTGTGCGAGCAGACCGATGTGCAGGCTCACCGAGAGGCGAGCCCTTTGACCAGGCTCCGCCGCCCACTGTCGTCCCAACTGCTCCCACTTTTAATGTCGCCGGCGCCGCAGTTTAAAATCAACCCCGCACTACCTAGTATCGCTACAATCCTCTCTCTTCCTCTCCGATTCTCCTGTCGTCTACCTCCAACTAGCCTGGCCTAAACGTACGCCATGCCGCATCACGATGGTCTGCCCTTAGTGTTCAAGTTTCCTAAGGAAGACACCCAGCCGGAGTCTCAAGAACATAAGGTGCTTTGGGACGAGCTTGAACTGGCCTTGCGGGAAGATGTCGCGCCTGTCCGCGCTCCCGTTCTGGCTCCCGTCGCCCCGACTGCGCCAGCGCCCATCCCCGTGCACCTGCCGGCGCATGCGCCTGCGCGTGCACTGACACGCACGCATGTGCCGGTGCCCGTGCACCTGCCAGCGCATGCACTGATGTGCGTGCCCGTGTCGGTGCCCGTGCACACGAATGTCTCTGCCACGCCGTTGACAGCGCCTGTCCCCGCGCGGGTGCCAGTGCCCCCCTCAGCGGCATGGATGGCCGCCGTCGACCGCTTGCTTGCACCAACGCCAGTCGCCTCCTGCCGCCAGCTGACTCGCTCCGAAGTCCAGAACATTTTGGCCTTCCTTGAAGCTAGGCCAACGTCCAGGAGTACGCCAACAACGGCGGCGTCTACGTCCAGGAGTACGCCAACAACGGCGCAAGACGCCGCCGTCGCCATCGGTCAATGGCCCAATGACACACAGAGCACGGCAGAGGAGCCGCTTCCCACCGCGAGACGCCCCCGCCGCCGTCGCGTAATCTAAATTTGCCATGAAAAACATTCGGATTGCCATGCTTAAAATCCGAAAGTTTATCATTTCCGTTTATTTTATATTGACTATCGTATAATTTAAAGTCGGAGTCAGACTGAATGAAATGGATTGTTTGATCGATTGAATGTTCTGCTAGAGCCGTATCAAATTAAATATAAAACGTCATCAAGCCACATGCATTCCTTGTCATCCAACGACCTAGACTGCTTCAATGTCGAGCGCTCAACACGTTTAGCGTGCAGTTAATTTCATGCCAAAAATAGTGCTAATCACATGACAACACGCAAATAATATCCTAGTAGTTAATATTCGCATGCACTTAATATACTTCCAAATTAACGTGCATTGCACGTACACACTGAGTAGTGCTGCTAGTACGTGAAACTGGTGCAGTGAGTTGTGAACGCGTCCAGATATGGTCAACGGCAACATCGCCCGCGAGTTCCTCCTGTTTGCCCGTGCGTCTAAACGCAGAAGGGGAGGAGAGAGAGAGAGCACACATGGAACCCACCAGTAAGTGAAGGCGAATAGTACTAAAAATAATATTACATGTTATCCATTAATTAGGCTGTGGTAATATAAAAACATTATGTGAACAAAGGGGGTACAACAAACATTTCTATTCTACGTATGTTGCCTATTGACGTGCGGCTTGAAGGCTTGGTCGCATGTTCGATCCTCGTCCTTTATTTTTTAATTTGTATATGGGTCCAAATTTGTTTCATTTCATGTGGGCCCCTCGGTGTGTAGTTTGTAACACTTCAATTTGTGGGTCAAAATTTGTTCCATTCCAAGTGGACTATTTGTGTGTAGTTTTGTAGCTTATTTATAATAATTAAAGAGAACAACATAGTTTTTTCAATAATACCATGGTGCAACATTGAAGGCGAGAAAGGACGTGCGAGAGAGCGATGACCGAGCCAGAGGGAAATCAACTAGGGGAGTTGCGTGGGCTGCAATGATGTTTGGAGTAGTTGTGGGCCGAATGCTACAAAAATATAATCTAAACCGACCGGAACAAATGCCTACACAAATTAATCCAAGGTTGGAGTGCCCCTCGCAATGTAAATAGCTCCGGCTTTGTGAGGGATGGGGAGGTAGTAGCTTCAACGCGTGGAAGATACGGTGTGAGAAAGCGAGGTCAATTGAGAGACATATAGATAGAGAGACAAAGTGAGTGTGGTCCGACATTCATTGAACAAATATATATGCTCTGGAGAGATATTGTCCGATTGAGCTTTTTGGCAAGGGTGAGGGCTGTAAGATAGAGCTTGAGAGATGATCCAGTCACAGACGTGTAGATATATTTTGTGCGTGGGAGGAAGCAAGGTCAACCGATCATATAGGGTCGCCGTGCGATCGAAAGAGTGAGACGGGTTGGAGAGAGTGACCTAAATAGACGATGTGCATCAGAGAGTATACAATGTGAATAGGTCGAATTGGGCTCAAACATGGTGATATAAAGAGCGAGGTCAATCGAGACATACAGAGAGAGAGAGAGAGAGATTGAGTGAGCGTGGCCCACCATGAGGTCGAAAGAGTGGCGGCGGCTTGGATGGACTGACCTAGATAGACAATCTGTGTGAGAGAGTATAGAGTGTGTTGATCGAGGCCCGAACAGGGAGATATATCATTTGTGTGTGAAAGAAAACGAGGTTAAACGAGACTCAGATAAAGAGAGCGAGATTGAGCGAGTGTGGCCCGCCATGCGGAAGAAAGAGTGAGACAGTCTCAAGGGACTGACCTAGATATACAACGTGCGTGCGTGCGCACGAGAGGTTGGGGGGCTAGATAGGCAATGCATGTATTTAGCGCGAGAGGGTGAGAGGGAGAGGGGGGGAGAGAGAGCTCGGCATGGGGTGCAATGGCGGGTGTGTGAGGTAAATACATTTGGTAACAGAGTGGAAAAAGGGGTTGTGTAGTTGAGAGACTTAGAGATCGAAACATGGAGAGAAAGAATGAACGTGTGTTGGAAACCGATAGCTTCCTAAGGTGGTTCGGAGAGGAAGATTGACCGATACAGGAAGTATGTAGCGTTTGTGCGGGGGGGGGGGGGCTAAAAACAACATTTGAATGTACATAGTACGAGACTTAATATCGATGTTTCAATTCAGTGTACATTGTAAGATTTGAACCGAGGACCAGGCATACGAGTAATTATTGCAAATTCGTGCCATGCTAAGTTTCGAAAAGTTGACATTGACTCAGTTTGTTGTGCTATTTTGTAGGTCATATGTTTGAATCCATCCAATAGTTTTCTCACTACCATGGTGTTCATCATATACATATGAATTTGTATTAAAAAAGTAGCGTGGATACAGTGAAATGCAAAATCCACGTTAGAATTGGAGATCGCTACATGACACACACTCTAATTCAAATAACTAACTACATGACACACACTCTAATTCAAATAACTAATTATGTGACACACACTCTAATCCATGTTAGCGTGGGTACCGTTTCGATTTTTTTTCAAATAACTCCTCATTAATTAATTTATAGTACTCCCTCTATTCACTTTTATAAGACCTTGAAGACATTTCAGACAATGTGCAAAATAGTTCATTTTAAGTTGTCTGAAACGACTTACAAAAGTGAACGGATCGAGTATCTGTTTCGAATGACTAATTATTTCAAGGAAAACACGGGCATGGTAATACATACAGATTCGTTTGCAAATGAAAGAAGATTCGTTTGCATTCTCAAATGTAGGCGCACCAGGCAGACCAGGGTCGTGTCGGGGTGGACGCTGCTTCGGTGCCTTAAAGGCAACTCCTTTGGGTCACTGACATGTGGGCCAACCACCTTTTGGGCCCACATGTCATGGACACAAAGGCAGGTGCCTTAAGGCACCGAAGCATAGTCCTGCCGGGGTGGTCGCGTGTGTCGGACGGACGTGTAGCACCCAGCCACCCACCCCCCTCCCCACCAAAAAAGGACGACGACAATATAAGTTCGCGCTTCCACGTTTCGGATTGAAATATCTGGCGGCCCCAATTCCAGCCCTGCAAAATCTCTCTTCTCCACCGTCCCCTTCCGCGCCCAGATTGCTCAAATCCCTAATTCGCCGCCAACCCTCGAATCGCCCGTCATCTCATCTCTTTTCCCACCGTTCCCCACCTCTGTGCCGGACAACAACGACGACGGTCGCGCTTCACCACCGCACCGGAGCTACCTCATCTACGCCCTCGTCCACCGCATCGGGTGGTCCACCGATAACGTCGGCTGATACGTCTCCAACGTATCTATAATTTTTGATTGCTCCATGCTATATTATCTACTGTTTTGGACTATATTGGGCTTTATTTTCCACTTTTATATTATTTTTGGGACTAACCTATTAACCGGAGGCCTAGCCCAGAATTGCTGTTTTTTGCCTATTTCACTGTTTCGAAGAAACGGAATATCAAACGGAGTCCAAATGGAATAAAACCTTCGGGAACGTGATTTTCTCACCGAACATGATTCAGGAGACTTGGACCCTACTCCAGGGAGTCACAGAGGCGGTCAGAAGGGTGGGGGGCGCCCCCCCTAGGGCGCGCCCCCTGCCTCGTGGGCCCCTCGAAGCTCCACCGACGTACTTCTTCCTCCTATATATACACCTACGTACCCCCAAACGATCAGAACAGGAGCCAAAAACCTAATTCCACCGCCGCAACTTTCTGTATCCACGAGATCCCATCTTGGGCCTGTTCCGGAGCTCCGCCGGAGAGGGCCGTCATCACGGAGGACTTCTACATCATCATAGCCTCTCCGATGAAGTGTGAGTAGTTTACCTCAGACCTTCGGGTCCATAGTTAGTAGCTAGATGACTTCTTCTCTCTCTTTGGATCTCAATACAAAGTTCTTCCCGTCTCTTGTGGAGATCTATTCGATGTAATCTTCTTTTTGCGGTGTGTTTGTTGAGACCGATGAATTTGTTGGAAATATGCCCTAGAGGCAATAATAAATTAGTTATTATTATATTTCCTTGTTCATGATAATCGTTTATTATCCATGCTATAATTGTATTGATAGGAAACTCAGATACATGTGTGGATACATAGACAACACCATGTCCCTAGTAAGCCTCTAGTTGACTAGCTCGTTGATCAATAGATGGTTACGGTTTCCTAACCATGGACATTGGATGTCGTTGATAACGGGATCACATCATTAGGAGAATGATGTGATGGACAAGACCCAATCCTAAGCCTAGCACAAAGATCGTGTAGTTCGTATGCTAAAGCTTTTCTAATGTCAAGTATCATTTCCTTAGACCATGAGATTGTGCAACTCCCGGATACCGTAGGAATGCTTTGGGTGTACCAAACGTCACAACGTAACTGGGTGACTATAAAGGTGCACTACAGGTATCTCTGAAAGTGTCTGTTGGGTTGGCACGAATCGAGACTGGGATTTGTCACTCCGTGTAAACGGAGAGGTATCTCTGGGCCCACTCGGTAGGACATCATCATAATGTGCACAATGTGATCAAGGAGTTGATCACGGGATGATGTGTTACAGAACGAGTAAAGGGACTTGCCGGTAACGAGATTGAACAAGGTATAGGGATACCGACGATCGAATCTCGGGCAAGTACAATACCGCTAGACAAAGGGAATTGTATACGGGATTGATTAAGTCCTTGACATCGTGGTTCATCCGATGAGATCATCGTGGAACATGTGGGAGCCAACATGGGTATCCAGATCCCGCTGTTGGTTATTGACCGGAGAACGTCTCGGTCATGTCTGCATGTCTCCCGAACCCGTAGGGTCTACACACTTAAGGTTCGGTGACGCTAGGGTTATAGAGATATTAGTATGCGGTAACCCGAAAGTTGTTCGGAGTCCTGGATGAGATCCCGGACGTCACGAGGAGTTCCGGAATGGTCTGGAGGTAAAGAATTATATATATAGGAAGTGCTATTTCGGCCATCGGGACAAGTTTCGGGGTCACCGGTATTGTACCGGGACCACCGGAAGGGTCCCGGGGGTCCACCGGGTGGGGCCACCTGCCCCGGGGGGCCACATGGGCTGTAGGGGGTGTGCCTTGGCCTATATGGGCCAAGGGCACCAGCCCCAAGAGGCCCATGCGCCAAGAGAGAGAAAAAAGGGGAGAGTCCTAAAAGGGGAAGGCACCTCCGAGGTGCCTTGGGGAGGATGGACTCCTTCCCCCCTTGGCCGCACCCTTCCTTGGAGGAAGGGGCAAGGGCTGCGCCTCCCCCCTCTCCCTTGGCCCTATATATAGTGGGGAAAAGGAGGAGCAACCATACCTAAGGCCTGGCGCCTCCCTCTCCCTCCCGTGACACATCTCCCTCCTCCCGCAGCGCTTAGCGAAGCCCTGTTGGAATCCCGCTACTTCCACCA
The DNA here is from genome assembly GCF_003073215.2 of Triticum urartu. NCBI lineage: Eukaryota > Viridiplantae > Streptophyta > Magnoliopsida > Poales > Poaceae > Triticum > Triticum urartu. Next base: position 201,015,230 of record NC_053027.1, on the reverse strand, counting down.
TGCCGTCGTGCTGCTGGATCTCCATCAACCTCTCCCTCCTCCTTGCTGGATCAAGGCGTGGGAGACGTCTCCGTTCCGTACGTGTGTTGAACGCGGAGGTGCCGTCCGTTCGGCACTAGGATCATCGGTGATTTGAATCACGACGAGTATGACTCCATCAACCCCGTTCTCTTGAACGCTTCCGTGCGCGATCTACAAGGGTATGTAGATCCACTCCTCCCTCGTTGCTAGATGACTCCATAGATAGATCTTGGTGACACGTAGGAAAATTTTGAATTTATGCTACGTTCCCCAACAGAATTGTGGGTTTATGATCAAGTCTATCTATGAATAATATTTGAATCTTCTCTGAATTCTTTTATGTATGATTGGTTATCTTTGCAAGTCTCTTCGAATTATCTATTTGGTTTGGCCAACTAGATTGGTAGTTCTTGCCATGGGAGAAGTGCTTAGCTTTGGGTTCGATCTTGCGGTGTCCTTTCCTAGTGACAGAAGGGGCGGCAAGGCACGTATTGCATCGTTGCCATCGAGGATAACAAGATGGGTTTTATTTCATATTGCATGAATTTATCTCTCTACATCATGTCATCTTGCTTAAAGCGTTACTCTATTTTTAACTTAATACTCTAGATGCATGCTGGATAGCGGTCGATGAATGGAGTAATAGTAGTAGATGCAGAATCGTTTCGGTCTACTTTTCACTGACGTGATGCCTATATACATGATCATGCCTAGATATTCTCATAACTATGCTCAATTATGTCAATTGCTCAACAGTAATTTGTTCACCCACCGTAGAATACTTATGCTCTTGAGAGAAGCCACTAGTGAAACCTATGGCCCCCGGGTCTATTCTCATCATATCAATCTCCATCACTTTAATCTTGCTTTGCTTCTTACTTTGCTTTTTTACTTTCACTTTGCATATTTATACCAAAAACACCAAAAATATTATATCTATCAGATCTCACTCTCGTAAGTGACCGTGAAGGGATTGACAACCCCTAATCGCGTTGGTTGCGAGTAGCTATCGTTTTGTGCAGGTACGAGGGACTTGAGCATGGCCTCCTACTGGATTGATACCTTGGTTCTCAAAAACTGAGGGAAATACTTACGCTACTCTACTGCATCATCCCTTCCTCTTTGGGGAAATCCAACGCAAGCTCAAGAGGTAGCAAGAAGAATTTATGGCGCCGTTGCCGGGGAGGTTCGTGCAAGTCAAGATTTGACTCCTGACAATGAGCCATTTCTAGCATCGTAGCCGGGGAGTCTACGCAAAAAGTCAACATACCAAGTACCCATCATAATCCCTATCTCTCGCATTACATTAGTTGCCATTTGCCTCTCGTTTTCCTCTCCCCCACTTCACCCTTGCCGTTTTATTCGCCCTCTCCTTCTCCTTCTCCTTCTCCTTCTCCTTCACTTTCTCCGCTTGCCTTTTTGTTTGCCCGTGTGTTGGATTGCTTGTTTGTCGCGATGGCTCAAGATACTACCAAATTGTGTGACTTCACCAATACCAAAAATAATGATTTCCTTAGCACTCCGATTGCTCCTCTTGCCAATACTGAATCTTGTGAAATCAATACTGCTTTGTTGAATCTTGTTATGAAAGATCAATTCGCCGGCCTTCCTAGTGAAGATGCCGCTACTCATCTGAATAGCTTCGTGGATTTATGTGATATGCAAAAGAAAAAAGATGTCAATAATGATGTCGTTAAATTGAAGCTACTTCCTTTTTCGCTTAGAGATCGTGCTAAAACTTGGTTTTCGTCTTTGCCTAAAAATAGTATTGATTCTTGGAACAAGTGCAAAGATGCTTTTATCTCTAAGTATTTCCCTCCCGCTAAGATCATCTCTCTTAGAAACGATATTATGAATTTTAAGCAACTTGATCATGAACATGTTGCACAAGCTTGGGAGAGAATGAAATTAATGATACATAATTGCCCTACTCATGGTTTGAATTTATGGATGATTATACAAAAATTTTATGCCGGATTGAATTTTGCTTCTAGAAATCTTTTAGATTCGGCCGCGGGAGGCACTTTTATGGAAATCACTTTAGGAGATGCTACTAAACTCCTAGATAATATTATGGTTAATTATTCTCAATGGCATACTGAAAGATCTTCTAATAGAAAAGTGCATGCGATAGAAGAAATCAATGTGTTGAGTGGAAAGATGGATGAACTTATGAAATTATTTGCTACTGAGAGTGTTTCTTATGATCCTAATGATATGCCTTTGTCTACTTTGATTGAGAATAACAATGAATCTATGGATTTGAATTTTGTTGGTAGGAATAATTTTGGTAACAACGCTTATAGAGGGAATTTTAATCCTATGCCATATCCTAGTAATCCTTCTAATAATTATGGGAATTCCTACAATAACTCTTATGGAAATTATAATAAGATGCCCTCTGAATTTGAGAATAGTGTTAAAGAGTTTATGAATTCACAAAACAATTTTAATGCTTTGCTTGAAGAGAAATTGCTTAAAGTTGATGATTTGGCTAGAGAATTTCTCTTGAGGTTGAGTCTTTAAAGCTTAGATCTATTCCTCCTAAGCATGATATCAATGAGTCTCTCAAAGCCATGAGAATTTCCATTGATGAGTGCAAGTAAAGAACCGCTAGGATGCGTGCTTCCAAAGATGCCTTTATTAAAGCGTGTTCTTCCAATTCCTATGAAAATCAAGATGAAGATCTAAAAGTTATAGATGTCTCTCCTATTAAATCTTTGTTTTGCAATATGAATCTTTATGAAACTGAATATGATCTTCCTTTACCTAGAAGGCGTTCTAAAAATTCAGAGTACTTAGATCTTTATGATGAAATTGATAAAAGTGAGATTGAAAGAAATAAAAACCTAGATGTTGCTAAACCCACTATATTGGATTTCAAGGAATTTAATTATGAAAGTTGTTCTTTAATTGACTGTATTTCCTTGTTGCAATCCGTGCTAAATTCTCCACATGCTTATAGTCAAAATAAAGCCTTCACCGAACATATTGTCGATGCCTTGATGCAATCTTATGAAGAAAAACTTGAGTTGAAAGTTTCTATCCCTAGAAAACTCTATGATGAGTGGGAACCAACTATTAAAATTAAAATTAAAGATCATGAGTTTTATGCTTTGTGTGATTTGGGTGCTAGTGTCTCCACTATCCCCAAAACTTTGTGTGATTTGCTAGATTTCCGCGATTTTGATGATTGCTCTCTAAACTTGCATCTTGCGGATTCTACTATTAAGAAACCTATGGGAAGGATTAATGATGTTCTTATTGTTGCAAATCGGAATTATGTGCCCGTAGATTTCATTGTTCTTGATATAGATTGCAATCCTTCTTGCCCTATTATTCTTGGTAGACCTTTCCTTAGAACGGTTGGTGCGATTATTGATATGAAGAAAGGGAATATTAGATTTCAATTTCCATTAAAAAGGGGCATGGAACAATTTCCAAGAAATAAAATAAAATTGCCATATGAAACTATCATGAGAGCCACTTATGGATTGCCTACCAAAGATGGCAATACCTAGATCTATCCTCGCTTTTATGCCTAGCTAGGGGCGTTAAACGATAGCGCTTGTTGGGAGGCAACCCAATTTTATTTTTATTCCTTGCTTTTTGCTCCTGTTTAGTAATACTAATTACCTAGCCTATGTTTTGGTTGTGTTTTTTGTGTTTAATTAGTGTTTGTGCCAAGTAGAACCATTGGGAAGACTTGGGGAAAGTCTTGTTGAACTTGCTGTAAAAAACAGAAACTTTAGCGCTCACGAGAACTGCTGTCATTTTTATTTGGAGAGTGATATTTAGTTAATTATTTTTGAAGATTATTAATAGATAAATTCCTCACGTCCAGCAATTTATTTTAGAATTTTTGGGGTACCAGATCTTGCGCTAGCTACAGATTACTACAGACTGTTCTGTTTTTGACAGATTCTGTTTTTCGTGTGTTGTTTGCTTATTTTGATGAATCTATGGCTAGTAAAATAGTTTATAATCCATAGAGAAGTTGGAATACAGTAGGTTTAACACCAATATAAATAAATAATGAGTTCATTACAGTACCTTGAAGTGGTCTTTTGTTTTCTTTCGCTAACGGAGCTCACGAGTTTTCTACCTTAAGTTTTGTGTTGTGAAGTTTTCAAGTTTTGGGTAAGGATTTGATGGATTACGGAACAAGGAGTGGCAAGAGCCTAAGCTTGGGGATGCCCATGTCACCCCCAAGATAATCTAAGGACACCAAAAGCCAAAGCTTGGGGATGCCCCGGAAGGCATCCCCTCTTTCGTCTACTTCTATCGGTAACTTTACTTGGAGCTATATGTTTATTCACCACATGATATGTGTTTTGCTTGGAGCGTCTTGTATTATTTGTGTCTTTGTTTGTTAGTGTGACACAATCATCCTTGCTGTACACACCTTTTTATAGAGCCATACATGAATTAAAATTTGATAGAATGCTCTATGTGCTTCACTTATATCTCTTGAGCTAAGTAGTTTTACTCTATGTGCTTCACTTATATCTTTTGAGCTAAGTAATTTTGCTCTATGTGCTTCATTTATATCTTTTTGAGCTAAGTAGTTTTGCTCTATGTACTTCACTTATATCTTTTGAGCTATGTAATTTTGCTCTATATGCTTCACTTAGATCTTTTAGAGCACGGTGGTGGATTTGTTTTAAAGAAACTATTGATCTCTCATGCTTCACATAAATTATTTTGAGAGTCTCTTAATAGCATGGTAATTTTCTTAATAATAATATGCTTAGTATTCAAGATTTGTGAAACTTTCTTTTGAGTGTGTTGAATACTAAGAAAAGATTGAAGCATGATAATTGTTTTGAGATATGGAGGTGATAATATTAAAGTCATGCTAGTTGAGTAGTTGTGAATTTAAAGAATACTTGTGTTGAAGCTTGTGATTCCCGTAGCATGCACGTATGGTGAACCATTATGTGATGAAGTCAGAGCATGATTTATTTATTGATTGTCTTCCTTATGAGTGGCGATCGGGGACGAGCGATGGTCTTTTCCTACCAATCTATCCCCCTAGGAGCATGTGCGTAATACTTTTCTTTGATAACTTGTAGATTTTTGCAATAAGTATATGAGTTCTTTATGACTAATGTTGAGTCCATGGATTATACGCACTCTCACCCTTCCACCTTTGCTAGCCTCTCTAATACCGCGCACCTTTCGCCGGTATCATACACCCACCATATACCTTCCTCAAAACAGCCACCATACCTACCTATTATGGCATTTCCATAGCCATTCCGAGATATATTTCCATGCAACTTTCCACCATTCCGTTTATTATGACACACTCCATCATTGTCATATTGCATATCCCGGTACACCGCCAGAGGCATTCATATATAGTCATATTTTGTTCTAAGTATCGAGTTGTAATTGTTGAGTTGTAAGAAAAATAAAAGTGTGATGATCATCATTATTAGAGCATTGTCCCAGTGAGGAAAGAATGATGGAGACTATGATTCCCCCACAAGTCGGGATGAGACTCCGGACGAAAAATAAATAAAAGAGGCCAAAGAAGCCCAAAAAAAGAGAAATAAAAGAGGCCATGAAAAAGGCCCAAATAAAAAATGAGAGAAAAAGAGAGAAGGGACAATGTTACTATCCTTTTACCACACTTGTGCTTCAAAGTAGCACCATGATCTTCAAGCACCATGATCTTCATAGTAGAGAGTCTCTCATGTATCACTTTCATATACTAGTGGGAATCTTCCATTATAGAACTTGGCTTGTATATTCCAATGATGGGCTTCCTCAAATTGCCCTAGGTCTTCATGAGCAAGCAAGTTGGATGCACACCCACTTAGTTTCTTTTTGAGCTTTCATATACTTATAGCTCTAGTGCATCCGTTGCATGGCAATCCCTACTCACTCACATTGATATCTATTGATGGGCATCTCCATAGCCCGTTGATACGCCTAGTTGATGTGAGACTATCTTCTCCTTTTTGTCTTCTCCACAACCACCATTCTATTCCACCTATAGTGCTATATCCATGGCTCACGCTCATGTATTGCGTGAAGATTGAAAAGTTTTTGAAAAAGTTAGAGTATGAAACAATTGCTTGTCTTGTCATCGGGGTTGTACATGATTTAAATACTTTGTGTGGTGAAGATGGAGCATAGCCAGACTATATGATTTTGTAGGGATAACTTTCTTTGGCCATGTTATTTTGAGAAGACATAATTGCTTTATTAGTATGCTTGAAGTATTATTATTTTTTATGTCAATATAAACCTTTGTCTTGAATCTTTCTAATCTGAATATTCATACCACAATTAAGAAGATTTACATTGAAATTATGCCAAGTAGCACTCCGCATCAAAAATTCTCTTTTTATCATTTACCTACTCGAGGAAGAGCAGGAATTAAGCTTGGGGATGCCTGATACGTCTCCAACGTATCTATAATTTTTGATTGCTCCATGCTATATCATCTACTGTTTTGGACTATATTGGGCTTTATTTTCCACTTTTATATTATTTTTGGGACTAGCTATTAACCGGAGGCCCAGCCCAGAATTGTTGTTTTTTTGCCTATTTCAGTGTTTCGAAGAAACGGAATATCAAACGAGTCCAAACGGAATAAAATCTTCGGGAACGTGATTTTCTCACCGAACGTGATCCAGGAGACTTGGACCCTACTCCAAGGAGTCAAAGAGGCGGTCACGAGGGTGGGGGCCCCTAGGGCGCGCCCCTGGCCTTGTGGGCCTCTCGGCGTGCCATAGACCGAAGTACTTCTTCCTCCTATATATACACGTACCCCCAAACGATCAGAAAGGAGCCAAAAACCTAATTCCAGCCGCAACTTTCTGTATCCACGAGATCCCATCTTGGGGCCTATTCTGGAGCTCCGCAGAGAGGCCGTCATCACGGAGGGCTTCTACATCATCATACTCCGATGAAGTGTGAGTAGTTTACCTCAGACTTCGGGTCCATAGTTAGTAGCTAGATGGCTTCTTCTTCTCTTTGATCTCAATACAAAGTTCTCCCCCTCTCTTGTGGAGATCTATTCGATGTAATCTTCTTTTTGCGGTAATCTTCTTTTTGCGGTGCGTTTGTTGAGACCGATGAATTGTGGGTTTATGATCAAGTCTATCTATGAATAATATTTGAATCTTCTCTGAATTCTTTTATGTATAATTGGTTATCTTTGCAAGTCTCTTCGAATTATCCGTTTGGTTTGGCCAACTAGATTGGTAGTTCTTGCCATGGGAGAAGTGCTTAGCTTTGGGTTCGATCTTGCGGTGTCCTTTCCTAGTGACAGAAGGGGCAGCAAGGCACGTATTGCATCGTTGCCATCAAGGATAATAAGATGGGGTTATTTCATATTGCATGAATTTATCTCTCTACATCATGTCATCTTGCTTAAAGCGTTACTCTGTTTTTAACTTAATACTCTAGATGCATGCTGGATAGCGGTCGATGAGTGGAGTAATAGTAGTAGATGTAGAATCGTTTCGGTCTACTTGTCACGGACGTGATGCCTATATACATGATCATGCCTAGATATTCTCATAACTATGCTCAATTCTGTCAATTGCTCAACAGTAATTTGTTCACCCACCGTAGAATACTTATGCTCTTGAGAGAAGCCACTAGTGAAACCTATGGCCCCCGGGTCTATTCTCATCATATCAATCTCCATCACTTTAATCTTGCTTTGCTTTTTTACTTTGCTTTTTACTTTCACTTTGCATCTTTATACCAAAAATACCAAAAATATTATATCTATCAGATCTCACTCTCGTAAGTGACCGTGAAGGGATTGACAACCCCTAATCGCGTTGGTTGCGAGTAGCTATCGTTTTGTGCAGGTACGAGGGACTTGAGCGTGGCCTCCTACTGGATTGATACCTTGGTTCTCAAAAACTGAGGGAAATACTTACGCTACTCTATTGCATCATCCCTTCCTCTTCGGGGAAATCCAATGCAAGCTCAAGAGGTAGCATCGGCCGCCACAACCGACGTGCCTCACAGACACCGAGTTCCACCGCATCAGGTGCGCTTCATCGATGCCGTCTCCTAGCTCACTGGGGCTACTTCACCGAGCACATCGTCGCACCTCCGCCCCCCCCCCCGAGGCCGTTGGGGCTTCACCAACGGTCTCGTCCACCGCATCGTAGTGCTCCGCTGCCACTCAAGATCTGCATCCGTGTGCGGCCAGCCAACGCCAGCGCATCACCCTCAACGGCTCTGAAGTGACCCGCACTATAGCTAGGCGAGCATGCCCAAACGCCGGCCCGAACTAGGTATCCACACATCACTCCCTTGTGCACTGTTCTGACGATGTTTGGATATCCTTTCACTGCTCTCTTAGCTTACATGCCTATGCAACTCTGACTTTAACTCTTATTTCTTCTGGAGATATCATCTGAAACAAGCAAATCCATTTTTTAGCGAAGCATGACGGCGCTGCGGGATCTGGTACACATCCTGCACACCCGTATAACCTTGTAAGTATCTGTCCTCTGGTACAACATCAAGGTCGATTCCTCTTATTTGATCAACCATTCGTCATGTCAAAAATGCAGAGGTGGATGCAAGGAGCACAAGGCCTGCACATCCAAGCAAGTGGTAACATGGACTTGTACATGGAACATCCCAAGCGCAAGCAGAGCTGCAGTGAGCCTGTACAACGAGCTAGCGTAAGTCCCTGCATTTCATTTAATTCGTACTGGCATTCGTGTATGATTTGTGTGCAGTGGCTGATCCACGAATTCAAGTTACCAGGGACGAACATTTAACTTAAAAAATACGAAGGCACTTGCACTCCGGAAATCAACTTAACTTGAGAAATGTGAAGCTACATGCACTTTGAAAACCAGCTAATGATCCAAAGTAGTTCAGATTATAAACACTAAATGATGCAAGCACCCAAACACACAAAATGCAATATGGTGTACAAGGACTACAAACATGGTCTGTACCTGCTTGAATTATTCATTCTCTGGCTGAAAATATCGAAGTGTAATTGCATGTATAACTAGTGCGCAAACTGCATATCAATATATCTATCCTGCACAAGTATGCCAATAGTTTCAAACAACAGATTAGAAAAGTATTTATGCTATGTTGTCATGATACGGGGACTTTCTGGTAGATGGCCTCGACGTTTCCTCAAGCTATGAAAATGCACTATAATTTGCTTGTCATCAATGCCTGCAATTCTCTGTCTCTCTCAACATAGTAGATCATCATTAGACACTAAATCCTTCAATGAGCTTGCAAAATGCTTGCATTAGATCCCTCATTAGACACTATATGTTCATCACTAGGAGCATGTAAAATGTTTGTATCAGATCCTTCATTAGCAGTCTGTTCATTAGACACTTCAAGCTCAAGAACAACATGAGCTTGTATGTTTGCACCGGAAACTTGATTAGATACATCAGATTCAGTCAGTTCAGTATTGATTGGGGGAGTTATAAAATAAGTAGAAATTGGTTTCATTTTCTCATAGATTCCCTACATACAAGCAGTTTTACAACACCGTCAGGTTTAACTATTGGCCAGAAATTGAAGAGTTGAATTAGATATAATCAGGGATGTGATGTACCTGCTCGTTGCGCATGCTACTCTTGCAAGTTGCGACTGTCCGTTTGTGCAAGCTCGATGCCATGCCCGTGCTGCCGCCGCTGCCTCCCACGCAGGCTACACCCAGGGTTGGATCTTCATCTTCTTGTCCTTCCATTCGCTTGAATCCCGGCGACCGCCCTCCAACGAGGGCGTGAGGAAGTGTTGTGTCGGTCTGTCCAAAGGTGGCTAGGTTAGGAGCGAACCAGACTGGAGGCTGGAGTGAATGAATTGGGATTTTTCCTGCTGTCGATCGATATGGGAGGCGCTCGTTTGGGCCGCGAGCCTGCTATAGGGCCTGCCTTGCACTTATGTTATTGGCCCATCCAAATTGAAACATTTTTCTTCATTTTTTACATTGCTTGCTCGTGCGTTGGGACGAACAAAACTAGCGTGGGCCAACCTGGACGACTCAAACTCGGTGCACACTTTCCAGCCACCTGAGGCGGCCGCCCATACCAGCCCCTATGGTGGCGTCACCCCTTTTTGCGTGTATGATTGGATAGTGAAAAATATTCCAGTGGCGCTTTTGATTTACACACAGAATGGTTGAATTGCTTGTTTCTATGAACTGAGTTCGCCAATAATGTGAAGGATGCTAGTCTTTGCATCCTATTGTAGATTGCTTAGATCTCGATATGCCAAAAGTAATCGCATGAAATATACAGTAAAAGCCAGTGTGATGTGTTTGGCTACAACTAGTCTAACTACACGTCCTCATATAACATATCAAGGACGCACCATCTTACCTGATTAACCATTCGACTTACCCATGCAGTGTGGGAAGAAAGAAGTATTGGGACTGCGTATCCAAGAAATTGATGCCATGGACTCCTTAGTACAACCTTGTAAGTGAAAAAGAAGTTGCAGTGTGCCTGTACAAAGAACTAGCGTAAGTTCAGTTACCCGCTTCTCGGAATTTTAGTTAGCCACTTATTGCAAAATTGTTCAATTACGTTGCTTGGCTTAATTTAGTTTCCTACTGATTACATAATGGCACAGCCTGTTAATCATATTGTAGACTGCGCCTATCTATGTGTTTGATACTTACTATTAAGAATTACCTGTTTGCCTTAACTTAAATATCTACTTGTTTGTTTAACTGCTTTGCTGCTGCAACAGCGGGTTACAATGATGTTAATAACTACTTTTCATCATCCAATTGAAACTCTTTAATTCCTTGTTTGTTTAACTGGTTTGTTGTTATAACTCCCAGTTGAGATGTTTTGCTAACTTCAACTTTTCTGAATCCAATCGGAACTTTAATGGCAAAACAGGTTAGCCCAAGATCAAAGAGCGAGGTCCCCATGGACGTTGCATCATCCCACAGCAGTGGCACCGGCCCAATCATGCATTATGAATTGCCAACTACTGATGCTCTAGAGGCTAAACTAGTGGTAGAAAGAGATTCTGCTTCTGCACTTAGAGATGAAGTGGACATGTTGAGGAAGCAAACAGCACAATCACAAGCAGTACTCAAGACAACCATTAAATATTTGGTAGATTTCAAAACGAAGCAAGCCTAGACTGACCAGATTGTTAAGGTCCTGAAGGAAAAAAGGAAATTAAATTCCTTCTTGGTAAATCATAGGTGAAATGTTCTTTCCATAGTTGAATAACATTTGTGTTTTCTGTTCATGTAATCAATCAAACCATTTGTTTTAGAGATCATGTAATAATTGTTTTTTTGTTTGTAATTTTATTTGAGCACAAGTCTGTATTAATTGATAAGACTCGGAGACATTTCATTTGGATTGTTGTGCCAGACCTACAAATATGCCAATCGGGCTGAATGTGCATTCAGCAATAGTAGTAGTATAGATGGACCATAAGTGGCACGCATCGGAAAGGGCCAAGATGTTGGCTAAAAAAAGGATGCTGTTGTAGCCAAAAAAAAGTACAGCGGCCTGGCTTATGTATGTTAGTTGATATTATTGATCCATATACTCTATAAGTGTTTATATGTCTGTTAGTTCTATACATTCTTGGTTGATTGACTCGGTATTTGAATCTAGATACATCGTGTGTGTACATATCTAAATGGGAGTACACATTATGTTGGGTGTGACATTTGAGTTGGACATGAAGTGTTCCAAATATTTGAATTCACCTTAAACTAGATTCTAGTTTCTGAATTTGAGTATCGGTATTTGTAAACCATATTCATATATGACAATGGAATACATCTTTGTCGTCCTTTTGAAGATATATAAAAACACATAGAATGATTAATAAAGATTCATATAAGAATACAAAATGGATTCGAATTTAGTTGC